>NC_083317.1:24988813-25293556 GCF_963455315.2 Globicephala melas
TCTGTGGGTGGAGCCCAAACACCATAATTAAATACTAGTCTTCAAGTTTAAAAAGTAAGCCTAGACTAGATCATTTATAGCAATTACTGAAAAATGGAACTTACAAAAGTAAGTGGCATGACGCCAAAGAAACCTAAGCAACTCCTGGATTCCCAGCACTATTCAGCACCTCAAAAGGTGCATTTTTCAGTGATTACTCACTTTACGTAGGACCATGGAAGATGAGAGCTATGGTCCCAATGGCAACGCCTGGGACCACAGAGAACCATGAATGAAGGCCCCTTATCCTAAAGAGCAGAACCCAAAGCACCCAGGCGGACTAAGCAAGGGACTCATTCCCTTTCCTGCCCATCAAATTTGTTATTTTTAAGGTCACAATTTTTAATAACTCCTATTTCACATTCCCACATTTTCTGAATTTAAATTTTTTTAATATTTTTATTACTCTGTTCCTACTCCAACATTGTATATCATGTATTTCAATGTATTATGTGTGTATCAGAACTGGGGCATACAAAATGTGTTTATTATTTTCTAGGCCAACAAATAGCTATCTTCGGACATAATGGAGAGGGTTGTGCATCATTCTAGAATCCTAGATGCTGGATAGAGCGGCGGATGGACGTTTGTGTTGCTTACCTTGGGGAGGAGGTAAGTATATACATGGAAAGGCAGGTGTGCGAGGATATTTCAGTGGCAGAGGGTAAACTGCAACAGAGACCAGCTCTTGCTGTCACGATCTGTTCTTCTTCTCTTCCATAGTAATAGAATCTTAAGCTGTGGCCTTGTCTCTGGACTACAGTCAAGGTACTGTATGCCACAAGCCAACAGGTTCGTTGAGGGCTCCCTAATCCCTGGATTGTGACTAAGGTTGTATAATTCTGAAATCAGAGTTGGCAAAGCATACCCCTGATACTCTAGCTCCCTGATTGTGACAGAAGGAAAAGTTCTCTTGGGAAACCAGTTCTGAGTTGTTTTTCTGGAAGTTGTTCTTGGAGAATCAACTTTCCCATACCCTACTGTCCAGTTTATTGTCAGGAGCCACATGTGACTGTTGAGCCCTTGGAATGTGGGTGCTCCAAATTGAGACATACTGTAAATGTGAAAGACAAGACAGATTTCAAAGACAGTACAAAAAAATGTAAAATACCTCATTCATATATTGATTACATGTTGAAATAAATATTTTTGATATATTGGGTTAAACATATTATAAGGAACTAATGTTACCTGATTCTTTTTATGTTTTAATGTGGTTACTAGGCAACTTAAAATTCTAGATGTGGAACAAATTATATTTCTATTGGACAGCACTGCCCTAGACCTTCTATAGATTTTTTTCAGTGCACAATCTCCTATCAAATTCTAAAATTTCAGTCCTTGCAATTTATAGACTTACACATGATATCTTAGAAAGGAGAAAGAAATACTCATCTCACTTAAAATCTGAAAACCCTTTTTTAAGCTTCTTCAAAAAAGCTTGGAAAGCTTTTGGAAAGAAACTCTTGGAAAGAGTTTGGAAAAATCACTTGGAAAGAAACTCATTTCCAGTTTGAAAAAATAATAATTCTTAAAATATTATGTCAGTCATATCTCATGGCCTGAAATGTAAATAAAATGCATCCATATATGTCTAGTTAAAATACACAGATGTTCAACACATATGTGAGTTCTGAAACCTCCTGATGGGCTAAATAAATTACATAAATTAGTACTGTTAATTACTCTCCAAAGGGCAATGTCAAAATGATAGATGGATAATTCCAATTATTGAATGTTCTCTTTCAAGCATAGAAGAATGAATCTGATATATACAACCAGAGTGATTTTTTGATGTACCCAATGATTTCATCGATATTTTTCTCTGGGCTTTTCCTTCTCTCTTAGTTTCCCTCTTATGATAATCATTAAAATAAATAGCTTACCATAATCTGCTAGTTGTTAAGCTAGATTTTGGGATAATCTTCTTTAAAAAAGGAATGAAATGGTGGTATCACTAATTAGCATCTTATTTATTCTACTATCATTATCCACACTTTTTGTTTCTATCCATTCACTTCTTTGTCTTTTAAGCATAGTAAATCACAAATAAAATATTAGAACATAACAAACATGTCTTAACTCTTGCTTCTTATGTATATATCAGGGAACTTTTTCAAGCTCTATTTCCTGAATACATTGCTTATCTTTTTTACAGAAGATAATTTATGATTTGTTGACAATTTATGAACTGTTGAAAAAAATCATGATACTAATGAATTAATGTATAACAAGTGAGAAAAGGCGTTGTCACGTCTCTGGCTGGCTGGGAGAGAATGGGTGCCCTAAGTGACAGCAGAGGAAGCAAGAAATGACATCTTTTCCTTATAGCTGTTGTATAAACCTAGGTCTCTCAGACTAAGAAAGTACAGCCCAGAAGTTAAAACCAACATGCAACATACCAAAGGGGTAGTAATTCAGTCCAGAAGCTACAATGGCAACTATGAGTGATCTCACTAGATGAAAAACCAATTTTAGAAAACTTTATCCACATAGGAACAGTAAGAGAGATGCAACATTCATGACATATTCTTGACTGGTAATTGGGTTACAGAATTCTCTTTGCATTAAATCCCTGAGGTTTTATTTGGAGGAATAAAGGATGGTGTGATATATTGCACTAGATGGTTGAAGAAACTCGAGTAAAATAGACAGGCTTTTACTAAGAGATGTGAAAAGGAAAAATTCCTCCTGGTTTTCTTCTTTACAATTCACACTACCACAGAATACTTTATTTCTGACACGTCTGGTGAGTTTATTTTTTTTCCTCATACCAAGCAATTATTTGACTCCCGCTGGGTGTCCTACGATTGGATTTAGTTCTGACACTGTCTACATGGGGTTGGCACCAGATCCCATGGGTTAAAGGCAAAATCCCACAAGACTACCCACCCCACCACACTCACAGGCACACAGTTCGGATGTCAATCTTTGCATTGCGATTGCCCCAGTTGTTACCTGTGCCTCTGACAACTGGATATAAATTAAAGGTTCCCAGGACCTCCTCACTGGCTTCTATTAATTTGCTAGAGCCTCTCACAGAACTCAGGAAAACAGTTTCCTTACTAGATACCAGTTATTATAAAAGGATGTAACTCAGGAAGAGTTGGATGGAGAAGATGCATAAAGTATGCGGAAAGAGACTCAGAGATTCCATGTCCTCTCCAGGCACACCACCCTGCCAGCACCTCCCAGTGCTTATCGACCCGGAAGCTCTCTGAACCGCCCCTTAGTCCAGGGATTTTTATGGAGGATTTATTATTGTAGGTATGTTTGATCAAGTCACTGGGCATTAGTGATTAAGTCAATCTCTACCTCTTCTCCCCTCCTTGGAGGTCAGATGTTGGGGGTGAGGCTGAAAGTTCTAACCCTCTAATCACCTCTTTGGTTCCCCTGGCAAAGAATTCCCATCCTTAGAGAATTTCCAAAAGTCACCTCATTAACATAAACTCAGGTGTGGATGAAAAGGGCTTGCTATGAATAACAAAGGACATCTTTGTCTGTCTTATCACTTAGGAAATTCCAAAGGTCTTGGGAGCTCTGTGACCAGAACCAGGACTAAGACCAAATATACAGTATATTTCTTATTATAAATCACAGTCTGTTAGAGATAAAAGGTTGAAGAAAGCAGGAAAAGAAGAGAGGCAGAAATTAGTAGAAGGACTAGACAGAGAGAGGAACTATTAGTGCACAGGAGAAGGAAGAATACACAACGAAGAATAAAAAAGAGGAAAATATTTTCTCTATTATTACTGTAGTTTTCACATAATTCTTTTTAAAAATGTACCAATTTATTTATTCAAGTCATGTTTATTGACCATCTATCATTGACCCCCCTCTTCCCCCTACCACGCTTATGTTAATATTCTGGAGAATAAGATAATTTTGAGATAGTTTTGCCCTCTAAGGGCCTATACTTTTATTGACTTACACTCAAAGAAACCAGCATTTGTGCTCAGTTGTTAATTGCTCATTTCCATTTCCCTATTTGTTTGGCTTAGCATCACAAAGCTTTTGCTTGCTTGCAGTCATTTTAAAATACACAGTGTTGCACCCAATCGGGCCATGTCTCTTGATACTAATGTGACAGTCCTTATACACCTCTGACTTGGCACTTGATTGTTCTCACCCAGCCTGTTGGTTCTAAGTTAACACTAATTCTAATACTATTTAGGTTAACTTCCTGGAAATTGTGAAGTTTTGTTTAGCTTGACAATGAGTGAAACACATGAAGGCACCTGCTATTTATTTGTCCAGTTAGATGTTCCTTCCTTCCTTTCTTCCTTCTTTTTATTGTTTAGAGGCTTATTCCATTTAGTTGATAAAATCAATGTAGGTTTTTAATGATAAAAGAATCACATAAATGGTTTAAGTTAATAAAGATATGTAGTCCATTATTTGACCATTTATTTAGATAATGACAAATATATTTCTAATTTGGAGTAGTATTTTCACATAAATTGTTAGATTTAAACATCAGTATCACTAAAGTTTTTTTTTTTTAACTGCCTCCTGAAATCTGATGACTGTTCCTATTATGTTGAACTTTGAATACACAATTTTCTGCTGAAACTCTCCTCTCTCTCACATACATGCTCTCAAACACACACACACACACACACACACACACACACACACACACAGCCCTTTTACAGCCTTCAGAAAATTCTACTCCATTCTCTGAGTACTGAAAAAACTAAATGATTTATGACTCACTTTTTGAGGAGTGAATTTTTTTCCTTTGGGCACCTACTGTGATGGAAAACATTTTCGAGATGATTTTTCTTTTTCTATTTAGAATTAAAGTCTAAGATTGCTGACACAATATGAGAGATTTTAAAGTCATTTTTAGAAATATTAGGCTCAACTCTATGTGAAATTATGCTATGAATGAATCCATTTGACTATTTGAAAGAATATTTTCATTAAATATTATAGGCTTCTTTAGAGAACTAGAAACATTCTTTTGCCCTATTTGATCCTTTAGAGTATAATCTCTATGGCTCAATTGATTTCTCAAGATCCTTTCTTTTTTAGAAGAATATGTCAGCTCTCAAGTGTCCACTAATTATTTTTATCTGGCTTGGCCTCTTTAAAACCCGCAAGCATGTTTGGGTCATCAGATCTCCTTTAAAATGCTGCCATTCATCTGTTCAATTTAATGCTTGCTCAGGAGGAGCTGCTGTACTGATTAAAGTCTATGCCACAATGCAGTCTGGAAAATGATGAAAGAAAGAAAGGCAGGCCCAGGTTAAGTATACCATTAACTCTGCCTAAGACTATGACACATCAATAGCACATTAGACCTAATCATGTTTTATACAGTTAGTCAACCACAGAAAAGAATAATCAGAGATATTCACTCAGAGAGAAACACATTCAGTCTTTCAAGCATTTGCTATTCTTTTCTCCCTTGAAAATGTTGTGTAGTGATGAGTTTTCTTCTGAACAGGCGTGTTCTCTCTTAAAAATTAAAACATGTCCTACTCGAAAGAATAGAAATCAAGAAGAAAGATGTATCTTTTGCCTGTACAATGCTTAAAGGATCCTTATTAAACAGAAAATAAATAGACTAAGGCTATTCTTGCTGGCAGATAATATTTTTGTGTTATATATTGATTGAAGAGGAATGAAAATGTGGTCCCTTCTCAATGTTCTATTGATTGGAGCTACTTTGTACTCATTAGTACTTAGTTAAGTCTCAGGGCAGTAAAACTTGCTTTTAATTTACAGTCATCTTAATGAACTACTACTGCTATTTTGTTGGTATTAGAAAGTCATTTAACTTCCTTAGGAGAATAGTTGCATAATTAAGGGTTAAGAAAAAGGGAGGGAGGAGGGAAGGAGGAAGGAAGGAGGAAGGAAGGAGGTAAGAAAGGAAAGAAGGAAGGAGGGGGCCTTACCTGGTGGCACAGTGGTTAACAATCCACCTGCCAATGCAGGGGACACGGGTTCGAACCATTGTCTGGGAAGATCCCACATGCCATGGAGCAACTAAGCCCTTGTGCCACAACTACTGAACCTGCACTCTAGAGTCTGTGAGCCACAACCACTGAGCCCGTGTGCTGCAACTACTGAAGCCCGCGTGCCTAGAGCCCATGCTCTGCAATGAGAAGTCCATGCACCACAATGAAGAGTAGCCCCTCTTCACCGCAACTAGAGAAAACCCAGGCGAAGCAACGAAGACCCAACACAGCCAAAAATAAATTAATTAAATAATAATTTATTAAAAAAAGAAAAAAAAGAAGGAAGCAGGGAAGGAAGGAGGGAACGAAGAAAGGTTACCCTTGGAAACCATGTGGTTTAGTAGAAAGATCATGGGATCTTTCTTTCAGGTCTGGATGATTTGTCTACTGTTCATTGGGAAGACATTATGAGAAAAGCCATTTTCTTTTGTGTCACCTTCTATTACAGAGGGAATTTGCGGAAGTAATATTTATGTCAACAGACTGTTGGGAAGAACACAAAAAAAACAATGTGTATACATATTATACATATGTGTTTATATATATATATATATATATATATATATACATATAAATGACTTACAAAGTATAAGTTGCTGTGCAGCAAATCTCAACCACTGCTTCCAGAAAATACAGATAACTTGTGAGCCAAAATGAGTTCTTACCTCACTAAAATATTTTCCCAATTCTCATAAATAAGCAATAAATATAATATTTTCCTTTTTAAGCTTTTTAAGTCATTTTTTTCTACACTGTTGGCAATTGCTACCTCTACCCAAACAAATAACCAAAAACTGAGAATGCTTTGAAATTGACAGACTTAG
This sequence comes from Globicephala melas, assembly GCF_963455315.2. NCBI lineage: Eukaryota > Metazoa > Chordata > Mammalia > Artiodactyla > Delphinidae > Globicephala > Globicephala melas. The sequence goes on from NC_083317.1 coordinate 24,995,643, forward strand.
AGCACACTGCAACACTTTTTCCTGTTACAAATGAATAGAAATTACAGAAACAATATAGGAAATGGTTTAACATATCACTGATGTCTTATGAATACGAGCTAAACTGGTGCAGGAATCCTCCACCTGCTTCAGGCACACGTGCACACACACACACACACACACACAGAGGAAAACACCCAGGTGCACATGCACATTTTAATATAAAGTTAAAATTGTAACTAGTAAAGGAAACACTTCTCAATGTAAGAAACAATTAATTCAAAATCATAAAAATCAAGAAGTGCTAAAGTCTAAGGACTCATAAGGGAAGCAGAGATGCATGTACAAGTTTATGATTAAAACCTGGAGTATGCAAATTAAAGCCTAGAGGAAAGAACTTGCTGTCTAGTGCTTGGAATAATGGAACAAAGCTACCCCAAACAGCAGAGTCTCTAGGGACTAGAGAAAGCCCTCTTCAGATAAGTTTAGGAAAGCAGCAAGCATATTTGTGATACAACCTCCACAGAGGGAAATCACAGGGAAAAAGGGTTTGCAAGAATTAGGAAATACCTGCATGAGTTGCCCATGCGTGTGAGAACAGAAATTTTGCCATCAGTTAATGTGATCATTTGATTTTCCACTTTATTTTTATATATTGTATTATATTAATAAATATATTGGAAAAAAATCAGCCTCCTATTACTGGAATAATCTCTGCTTCATCAAATGAACAGTTTTGACATGTTGAATGACTGTTAGCTTCTACTTGACAATATTTTATTTAGAAATTTTAAAATATGCATATTCTTTATATATTCTCGATAGTCATCATTTGTTGATTATTTGGATTTAAAATATCTTCTCCCAGTTTTTCGTTTAACTTTTCATTTTGCTTTGTCTTCTTGTGCCATTTAAATATGATATAGTCAAATTTATTGGTCTTCTCCTTTATGAATTACGCTTTTGTCTTATTGAAGAAACTCCCCTACACTCAAAATATTTCTCATCAATATCTAGATGTGTTAAAGTATTATTTTTCATATTTAGACTTCTAATTCATATGAAATATATATTATTACATAAGGCAGAGATCTATATGAATCTTCCTCCATATGGACAACATGCATACCAATACCATTTATACATGAGGTATTTCTATGTTGTCCATTCAGATTTACTGATATAGTTCTGTTATTTGACATGAATACAATATTGACCAAATTACTCACACTTCATGATGAATTTCAATGAGTCTGCAATAATATGAGATAAAGCTAGTCGTACTTTATTCTTCAAAATTGTCAGTTATTTTTAGCTCTTTTAATTTTATATGCATTTATCACCTCCAAATTTTTATGAAATTTTATTTGGATAATGGTATTTTTCCATCGGAATTGCATTAAATTTATAAAATGATTTGGAGAAATTGCCTTCTTTATCCCATCCATAAACATGGTCTAACTTAGCATTTATTCAAATGCTCATGTCTTTTAATAAGTTTTGTTATTTTGCACAATGGTATTGCTTTATAGGATATATTTCTAGGTATCTTATATATAAAGAGATTTGTGATAGGAAATTGGTTCATGCCAATATCTGCAATGTGGACTGGCAAGCTGGAGACTAAGGAGAGCTGCTGATGCAGATGGAGTCTGAAAGCAGTCTACTGAAGAATTTTCTCTTGTTCTGGAAGGTTAGTTTATTTGTTATATTCAGGCCTTTGGCTGATTGAATGAGGCCCACCCACAATGGAAAGGATAATCTGTTTACTCAAAGTCCACTGATTTAAATTTTAATTTCATTCAAAATACCCTCCAAATTGGCGTATAAAATTAATCATTACAATGAATGATATTTTAACTAATTTTTTTCTAATACTTTTCTGTTTGTGTATAAAAGAGCTAATACACTCATAAAAGTTGCTGAATTTTCTAAATAGTTCCAATAGTTTGCAGATTCTCTTGGACCTTTTTTATGAAGACAAGTATAATTCTATGAAAATAAGAACACTTTTTAAAAATTTTTGTATTTTTCTTTCTGGGAAATTAGGTAGTACTTCTATACAATTTTGAATAAAAGATATGTTAATAGGAATTCTTAACTTGTACCTGACCTTATATTTTATTATTAGGTTTACTGTGTGCATTAAAATTTTCATTCTGTTGTATTTTGTATATGCATGTGAATGTACACAATATACATAGGTGTATACACATATATTACTAATTCGAACTTCAAAAGTGGAGAGTATAGTACTAAAAAAGTGTTTATAATCATTTAAGAGTAAATTACTAATCTAATGTCTCACTAACCTTGAATACAATAGTGCTATATTCTTCTGTATAACCATAATACAACTATCAAAATCAGTAAATTAATATGAACACATTTTCACTATCTAATTCCCAAATTCCATTTGTTTTGACAATTGTCTCTATAATGTCTTTTATAGAAAAATAATCTAGTTGTGAATCATGCCTTGAGCTGTCTAGAACAGTGTCTTAGTCTTAACTTTCATGACCCTGATACTTTGAAATTTACAGCCAGATATTTTGTAGACAATACTTTAATTTGAGTTGTCTGATGTTTTCTCATAATTAGATTTAGGTCATGCATTTTCGGCAGGAATATAGTGATGCTATATTTTTTACTTTGTTCTCTATTACATGGAGGACAGGGATGCAGCTAAACATCCTGTAGTGAACAGATCAGTTGCCCTCAACAAAAAGTTGTCCACCCCAAAATATCAATAGTGCTAAGGGTTAGAAACACTGTCCTATGCTAAAGGCAGGAAATGATTCTTTATTAAGTCTGTGTTCTCTTCCCTGAAGGTGACACCCGGTCCATTGTTCTTGGCCCTTGGTTCTATTCCTTTATATGTATTTGCATTTCTCTCACCCTCTGACCATTTCTAAAGAGGGTATTTTAACGTATACCATTCTCAGTGGACAAGCAAATTTCTCAGGCTGCTTCTTAATGTGGAAAACAGGGGACTAGAGGTCATTTTATATTTTGACTAGTCTGAGTTTCCTTTATACCAAGCTGACAGCACTTCTAACAATAGAGCTAATTTCAGTATTTTATATATTAAGTTCAATACACTCCATGTGCCAAATACTAAACTCACAAGACTTAATATTCTTAAATATATGAAACTTATAATTTGTTATCCTGACTGGCAGTATTTGAACAGCATAAATGGATCTTAACTCAAATAAAAAAGAAATGTTTGGAAAGGAATCACATACACATATGTCATACATGGTATTCTGTATATATATCGTGTATCATGTATATATCATATATGATGACATAGATATACACATCATATATAATATCATGTATATATCACATGTATATATATATTTTAAAGAGTACCCTTCAGGAAAAGCATTACCATGTTAAAAAGGCCACCAAAAAGAATCTCTCATATTTTTAAAACTTGTAAAACTTTAATTAAAAAATACGTGTATACTATAATCATCTGTTGGGTTAAAAGAGACTGCAAAGTGTTCAATGTGCATGCAATCATCTTCTGGAGGAAGTGGAGTCAAAACTCTCACAGAGGTGGACTTTATCTCATCTGACAGGGAAAATAGTGGAGGGTATTGATTAGAAGAAGAGCTTGGGGGAGTGAGTGACATTTACAGTACAATAGATTAAGTTTAATGAGAGAGCTTACTACTTATCAATAGAAGGCTTAACCTTATCCCCAAATTAGTTAGGCATTATTGTGCAAAATAATTTAAAGTAGATTAAATGATTTATTGACAGCACATAAATGTCTGAAAGAAGATAAACATTATTATTCTCCTGATGCAGAATTGTTCTCAAGGTCTTGAACACATTTCTCTGTGTTTTTGCCTTTCATACACAATATGGTTAAAACAAAAACTGAAACTTTATTGTTAAATTAAAATGAATTTTAATTTTAGGATAAAACACATCCAAACTATATATACATTCCTTAGATATGATTTTAAAATTTGTTCCACAGGATGTTCCTAAATTTCTTTTTTTGGAAAACTTGACACAATAGTAAACATTTCAGAAAAAAATATTTTGAATATTGAGATGTAAGAAAATAAGATACCTAATAAGGTGATCGTTCCTCTATAACCTTAGTAGTTGCTAAGAATTCAAGTTCAGTCTTTCTAGGCTTATACATTCTTCAAATTTAAAATAATTGGTAAAGCCAATACTTCTCCAGTCACTAAAATAATTTAAAAATGGGATAGATATAGATAAAAGTGAGATACAACTGAAGCAAAGGTATTCAAACGTTAAATGAAATTAATATGCAAATTTAATAAGCTTCATTCTCATTTATATTAGCATATAATTTCTCCTAGCATACAAAATTTACATTAATTTAGAGTATACTTTTTCAAGCCCAATTCCTTATTTCTCATCCTTTTAAGAATTCCTGACTCCTCCCAAGGCTTTAGAATAAGAACATTATCAGCCTCATTCTCAGTTTCGTGAATTAGGAGGAATTGACTTGTACTTGTAGAATAGAGGCCTGGGCTCCGGAAAACAACTCCACAACTTTCTAACTCTAGGTCCTCAATATCTCATTTCCCCTGCTAACAAGTTTGTTTTAGTTTTTATTGAAAAAAGTTACATACAGAAAAATGCACAGATCTTAATTGTAACATGTGATGATTCTTGGCTAATATTCGTGTAAGCAATATCCATATCAAGGTATAAATTTTATTACCCCAGAAATTTCCCTCACTGCTCTTTCTAGTCTATGACAACCCTTGGTTTAGGCCATCTCTGTTCTGATTTCTATTATAACAGACTAATTGTTTCAGTTTTTGAACCTTATCAAATGGAATCATATAGTATATACCCTTTTGTGTCTGATTTATTTTATTCAGTACAATGCTTGTGTGATCAGTCCATGCTGTTACATGTAGCAATTGTTTATCTTTTTTACTGCTGAGTTGTTTTCCATTGTATAAGTAAACCATAGTTTGTTTAACAATTCTCCTACTGATGAACACTTCAATTGCTTTCAGTTTTTTCAGTAATGAATACAGGTGTCATTAACATGCTTGTACAATCATTTGTGGACATACAATTTAACTTTTTGGAGTGAAATTACTGGGTCATAAGGTTTATGTTTTGCTTTTACAGAAACTACAAAACTTTTTTTTTCCAGAGAGGTTGCATTTCCACAAGCAACATTTAAGAGCTTGACAGCTTCACATCATTGCCAGTGGTCAATATTGTTAGACTTATATTTAAGCCATTCTAGTGTGTGTATAGTGGTATTTCATTGTGGCTTTTATTTGCATTTTTGTGATAACTAATGATGCTGTGAATTTTTTCATGTGTGTTGTTTTTATGGTTTGCCATTTATTCATCTTCCATGTGTATGTTCAATTATTTTACCCACTTTTTATTGGGTTCTTTATTTTATTATTGAGTTATAAAATTCTTTATGGATTCTGGGTATAAGTCCTTTTTCAGATATATATTTTGTAAATATTTTCTCCTACAGTGTGGCTTGAAAAATTCATTTTCTTAATGAGTAGAAATTTGAGGTAGGGCAAAGAAGAGTTTAACAATTGTCCTTTTATGATTATTGCTTTCTGTTTACTATCTAAAACATCAAGATGTTGAATATATTTTGCTAAATTTTATTTAGAAGGCTTATAGATATAACTTTTTCATTTAATTCTATAATTTACCTTCTTTTTTTCATCATGTGAGGTAACGGTCTAGATCATTATATTTTAATATTGGGCTCTCCAATTTTTGTTTTAATTTTTATTGGAGTATAGTTGATTTACAATGTTGTGTTAGTTTCAGGTGTATAGCAAAGTGAATCAGTTATACATATACATATATCTACTCATTTTTAGATTCTTTTCCCATATCGGCCATTACAGAGAATTGAGTAGAGTTCCCTGTTCTATACAGTAGTTCCCCAAATTTTATTTTTCTTCTTTTGTCAGTTTTAATTTGTTAATCTTAAAGAAATTCTCAGTTTTACCTTTTGTCAAATTTATAAGCATTAAATTGATCATAATACTTTTATTATCCTTTTAATGTCTTAGCATCCATTGTGACGTCAACCCATTTACATCGCTGATATGGGTTTTGACTCTTTTTTCTTCATCAGTCTTTTCAAAAACTGCTTTTAGTTTCTTTTCTTTATCATTTGTTTTCTATTTCACTAATTCTGCTCTTCATATTTTGTCTCTCACTGCTCTTATTTTTCTAACTTCTTAAGTTTGAAACTTAGATAATTATATTATTTTCTTTTATGAACATGTTTTAATCACTACATGAGTGGCAATTCACAAATATCTACATGTTATCTTTTCATTATTTATCAGCTTGAACTATTTTTTAAAAACCCACATGATATCCTTTGACCCACAGTTTCTTTGAAAATTTGTTTTATGCTTTTGATGACATTCTAGAGATCTTTCTCCTTGATTTCTAATTTAATTCTGGTATGATCAGAGAACATATTCAATAAACTCATACTTCTGAAATTTATTGAGAAGTGTTTTATGGCTTAGCATATGAACTGTATTTCTAAGTGTTCCAAATGCACTGGAAAAGAATGTATTCTTCAGTTTGGAGGTATAGTACGCTATAAAATTCTATCAATGTATGTCATTTATTGTACAAATCTTCTATATAATTACTGAATTTTACTAGGTGATTTATCAATTGTTGACAAGCTATGTTAAAGTGTCTAACTCTAAATTATAATTTTTTAATTTCTTCTTTTAGTGCTATTAGCTTTTGCTCAATATATTGAAGTGCTGTTATTAGGTGTCTTAGTCTTATGACATATTTAATTTCTATTAAATTAATATCTTGCCATAATGCAATAAACCTCTGTATTTTATAAAATACTCCTTGTCTCAAAGTCTATATTTTTATGATCATTATAAATCCAGACCATCTTTTTAAAATTTTTTATTGAAGATATAAATTTTACCATGGTTTTCTTTTCAAAAAGAAAAAGGTATTTGTATTTAAAATGTTTCCTGAGGTGCACTGTCCCCAGTCTCCATTAATATGCCATATGAATGCCAATTAATATTCCATTGCACATTTTCTTTATTCATGGGTTTATGGATATTTGGATTGTTTCCACTTCAAGATTGTTATAAATAATGCTTTCATGAAGCTCCATGTTAGTGAAGCCACCATTAAAATCCAAAAGAAGGGGTTTCACTACCGAAAGTGAAATAGATAGCTAGTTGGAAGCAGCCGCATAGCACAGGGAGATCAGCTTTGTGGTTTGTGACCATCTAGAGGGGTGGGATAGGGAGGGTGGGAGGGAGGGAGACGCAAGAGGGAAGAGATATGGGAACATATGTATATGTATAACTGATTCACTTTGTTATAAAGTAGAAACTAACACACCATTGTAAAGCAATTATACTCCAATAAAGATGTTAAAAAAACAACAAAAAAAACCAAGTTAATAAATATATCAACAACTCATAAAAAAAAAAGAAAAAGAAAAAAAAGAAGGGGTTTCAGAGAGCTTCCAGGTAGGTAAAGCAGAATGCTTCCATGTGCCACTGTGCTGGGTTCCAACTCCAAGAAGACTAAGGTTTCTTTGTTCTCGACCTCACCCTATGAATCTCTTCATCTGGCTCTTTGTTCCTGTGCTTTAATATCCTCGGTAAAAAACCACTCATCTGCCGTGTGGCTGAAAGGGTCTTGATGCTCCAGCCTGGTATCAGGCCTGAGCTTCTGAGGTGGGAGAGCCGAACTCAGGACATTGGACCACAAGAGACCTCCTGACCCCACATCATATCAATCAGCGAGAGCTCTCCCAGAGATCTCTGTCTCAACGTTAAGACACAGCTCCACCCAATGGCCAGCAAGCTCCACTGCTGGATGCCCCATGCCAAACAACAGCAAGACAGGAATACAACCCTACCCATTAACAGAGAGGCTACCTAAAATCAAACTAAGCTCACAGACACCCCAAAACACACCACGGCATGCAGGATTGCCCACCAGAAAGACAAGATCCAGCTCCACCCACCAGAACACAGGCACCACTCCCCTCCAGCAGTAAGCCTACACAACCCATGGAACCAATTTTACACACTGGGGGCAGACACCAAAATTAATGGGAACTACGAACCTGCAGCCTGTGAAAAGGACACCCCAAACACAGTAAGTTAAGCAAAATGGGAACACTGAGAAATACGCAGCAGATGAAGGATCAAGGTAAAAACCCACCAGACAAAACAAATGAAGAGCAAATAAGCAGTCTAGAAAGAATTCAGAGTAATGATAGTAAAGATGATCCAAAATCCTGGAAATAGAAAGGAGAAAATACAAGAAACGTTTAACAAGGACCTAGAAGAACTAAAGAGCAAACAAACAATGATGAATAACAAAATAAATGAAATTAAAAATTCTCTAGAAGGAATCAATAGCAGAATAACTGAGGCACAAGAACGCATAAGTGACCTGGAAGATAAAATACTGGAAATAACTACTGAAGAGCAGAATAAAGAAAAAAGAATGAAAATAATTGAGAACAGTCTCAGAGACCTCTGGGACAACATTAAACACACCGACATTCAAATTACAGGGTTCCCAGAAGAAGAAGAGAAAACGAAAGGGTCTGAGAAAATATTTGAAGGGATTATAGTTGAAAACTTTCCTAATATCGGAAAGGAAATAATCAAGTCCAGGAAGCGCAAAGAATCCCACACAGGATAAATCCAAGGAGAAACATGATAAAACACATATTAATCAAACTATCAAAAATTAAATACAAAGAAAAAATATTAAAAGCAGCAAGGGAAAAACAACAAATAACACACAAGGGAATCCCCATAAGGTTAACAGTTGGTCTTTCAGCAGAAACTCTGCAAGTCAGAAGCGAGTGGCAGGACATATTTAAAGTGATGAAGGAGAAAAACCTACAACTAAGATTACTCTACCTAGCAAGGATCTCATTCGTATTCGACAGAGAAACTAAAACCTTTACAGATAAGCAAGAGCTAAGAGAATTCAGCATCACCAAACCAGCTTTACAACAAATGCTAAAGAAACTTCTCTAGGCAGGAAACACAAGAGAAGGAAAACACCTACAATAACAAACCCAAAACAATTTAGAAAATGATAATAGGAATATACATATGGATAATTACCTTAAATATAAATAGATTAAATGCTCCAACCAAAAGCCATAGACTGGCTGAATGGATACAAAGCCAAGACCCATATATATGCTGTCTGCAAGAGACCCACTTCATACCTAGGGAAGTAATCTCTAGGGAAGTGGTCCCTATATGTGTAGGTCACTTCAGACCTACACATACAGACTGAAAATGAGATAGAAAGAGATATTCCATGCAAATGGAAATGAAAAGAAAGCTGGCATACCAATTCTCACATCAGACAAAGTAGACTTTAAAATAAAGACTATTACAAGAGACAAAAAGGACACTCCAAAATGATCAATGGATCAATCCAAGAAGAAGATATAACAATTGTAAATATTTATGACCCAACATAGGAGCACCTCAATACATAAGGCAAATGCTAACAGCCATACAAAGGGGAAATTGACAGCAACACAATAATAGTAGGACAAACACGTGGAGGCTAAACAATATGGTACTAAATCATGGAGAGATCACTGAAGAAGTCAAAGATGAAATCAAAAAATGACAATGAAAACATGACAACCCAAAACCTATGAGATGAAACAAAAGCAGTTGTAAAAGGGAAGTTTATAGCAATACATTCCTACCTCAAGAAACAAGAAAAATCTCAAATAAACAACCTAAACTTACACCTAAAGCAATTAGAGAAAGAAGAACAAAAAACCCCAAAGTTAGCAGAAAGAAAGAAACCAAAAGGATCAGATCAGAAATAAATGAAAAAGAAAAGAAGTAAACAATAGCAAAGATCAATAAAACTAAAATCTGGTTCTTTGAGAAGATAAACAAAATTGATAAACCACTAGCCAAACACGTCAAGAAAAAAAGGGAGAAGACTCAAATCAACAGAGTTAGAAATGAAAAAGGAGAAGTAACAACTGAGCATGCAGAAATAAAAAGAATCATGATGAATTACTACAAGCAGCAATATTCCAATAAAATGGACAATCTGTAAGAAGTGGACAAATTGTTAGAAAAGCACAACCTTCTGAGACTGAACCAGGAAGAAATAGAAAATATAAACAGACCAATCACAAGCAGTGAAATTGAAACTGTGATTAAAAACCTTCCAAAAACCAGAAACCCAGGACCAGATGGTTTCACAGGCAAATTCTATCAAACATTTAGAGAAGAGCTAACACCTGTTCTTCTCAAACTCTTCCAAAAACTGCAGAGGGAAGAACACTCCCAAACTAATTCTACAAGGCCACCATCACCCATACATAATTATCAAGGGATCAATCCAAGAAGAAGATATAACAATTATAAATATATATGCACCCAACATAGAAGAACCTAAATACATAAGGCAACCGCTAACAGCTATAAAAGAGGAAATTGACAGTAACACAATAATAGTGAGGGACTTTAACACCTCACTTACACCAATGAACAGATCATCCAAACAGAAAATTAATAAGGAAACACAAGCTGTAAATGGCACAATAAAACAGGTAGATTTAATTGATATTTATAGGACATTCCACCCAAAAACAGCAGATTATACTTTCTTCTCAAGTGCTTATGGAACATTCTACAGGATAGATCACATCTTGGGTCACAAATCAAGTCTCAGTAAATTTAAGAAAATTGAAAGCATATCAAGCATCCTTTTCTGACAACAATGCTATGAGATTAGAACTCAATTATAGGGGGAAAAAAACATAAAAAACACAAACAATGGAGGCTAAACAATACGTTATTAATAACCAAGAGATCACTGAAGAAATCAAAGAGGAAATCAGAAAATACCTAGAGACAAATGACAATGAAAACACGACGTTCTAAAACCTATGGGATGCAGCAAAAACAGTTCTAAGAGGGAAGTTTATAGCAATATAAGCCTATCTCAAGAAGCAAGAAAAATCTCAAATAAACAATCTAACCTTACATCTAAAGGAACTAGAGAAAGAAGAACAAGCAAAACCCAAAGTTAGCAGAAGGAAAGAAATCATAAAGATAAGAGCAGAAATAAATGAAATAGAGACAAAGAAAACAATAGCAAAGATCAATAGAACTAAAAGCTGGTTCTTTGAGAATATAAACAAAATTGATAAACCATTAGCCAGACTCATCAAGAAAAAGAGGGAGAGGACTCAAATCAATAAAATTAGAAGAAAAAAGAAGTTACAACAGACACCGCAGAAATGCAAAGCATCCAAAAAGACTACTACAAGCAACTATATGTCAATAAAATGGACAACCTGGAAGAAATGGACAAATTCTTAGAAAAGCACAACCTTCCGAGACTGAACCAGGAAGAAATAGAAAATATGAACAGACCAATCTCACGCACTGAAATTGAAACTCTTCACAGACAATTTCTATCAAACATTTAGAGAAGAGTTAACACCTATCCTTCTCAAACTCTTCCAAAATATAGCAGAGGAAGGAACACTCCCAAAATCATTCTACGCGGCTACCATCACCTTGATACCAAAACCAGACAAAGATGTCAAAAAAAATATAAAACTACAGGCCAATATCACTGATGAATTAGATGCAAAAATCCTCAACAAAATACTATCAAAGAGAATCCAACAGCATATTAATAGGATCATACACCATGATTAAGTGGGGTTTATCCCAGGAATGCAAGGATTCTTCAATATACACAAATCAATCAATGTGATACCCCATATTAAGAAAATGAAGGATAAAAACCATATGATAAAGTCAGTTGATGACACATAAAATTAACTATCATAATGTATAAAACATTCAGTATGGATATCTGTTTCCTGTCTTTTTTTTACTGTATTTCTAATATTTAGGAAAGTTTATAATTTTGCTCTAGAAGTTATTTTAAGGATTTTAGATTTATGAAATATCCTTTTTTATTTGGCTCCTTATTATAAACCTCATTAAAATAAAGTTGTAACCTTCCCAGCCCCAACAATTATACTATAATGCACATTCAGTAAATATTAATAGCTTTTATTCATTTACCTTTGTTTTCTCACATATGTTTCATTTTTCACTATTTAATTTATTAGCCTTAAATAATACTCTATGACACCCATGGTTGCAATGAGGGAATCAGGAAACTAATTCTACTTTCCAGCTACTTACCAAACACATCTGCTCCCATTTTGTGTTAGATGAGTGATTCCCATTGTCAAAGCATATACAATTTACAGTCCGTTTTCTCAACTCTATTATTTTGTTTTTTATATCAGTAATTACTCTTTCCACCTGGAGTTCATCCTTTTATAGTGTTCTCAAGAAGGCTCTTGCAAAGAATATTCACTAATTCTCTTGTGTGTTCACAATGTGTATTTGTAAACTTCAAGGTCAACTTGCCTTGCCTCACACTTCCTTTCCTAGAGTATCTTATAGGTTTTCTATGCTCTCTCTTCTTGGTAAAATGTGGTTGTGGCTGTCATAACTTTTCATTATAAAATGGGGACCATATATGTTACCATACAAACTGGAACAGTTGTAAGAATGAAATGGGACAATGCAATGGGATAATTATACTGGGATCATAGACATAAAATTTGACTGTCCTTCACAAATAAGGATTAGTGGGATTTTGTCCAGAGACAACTGTGATTTATTATTATATGGCCCGGGAAAAATTCATAGATATATGAGGAAATAAGACAGGAAATGAGAGTGAGGTATTTGAAAAGGCCCACATACAGTAACTTCCCCTCAGTCCTCCAAAGATGATCTTTAGAAAGTGTGACCAGAACCTCAGATTAAGCTTAAGGAGCTTGGAGTATTTATACTTCCATGCACATTTGTCATTGCTTAAAAGCGTTCACAGGAGGACAAAACTTTGGAGACAATTTCTGTTCTCTGCTTGTGCAGACAAATGTGATTCTGGCCACCTGTGTGTAGTTATCTGCTAGACTTGCTGGTGCTGACTCCTGGGAATGGAAACCTATATGGAGGCTTCACACAATCAAGTGGTAAAGGGGTCTGATAAAGTATGAGTGGAGCACTAACAAGATGCTATGTTTCCAATTTAAGGGGAACTCATCATAAGCCTCTCTATTCTTCAAATTGTGGTTAGTTATAATTTCTAGGTGTAGGGGGAATTACAAGGAAAGAGATAGTGGCAAGAAATATAGCCCCCACTGCTGCAGTTGGTCTCTAGGATATAGTTGATGTTTTCATTGTCCTTATCTTCTACTTGTTCGTGTATGTCTCTGTGTGTGCATGTGTATGCACACTGTCTTCTCCCATCCCCAAATATATTTATGTTTGTTCCAGGACAAGTTGTCAAAAACATTATTATTTTCTTATTGAATGACTATAACAATGTCAAAAAAACAAATTAAAAATGATTTTGGACTTCTAGCTTCCAGAACTGTGAAACAATAAATTTCTGTTGTTTAAGCCACCCAGTTGTAGTACTTTGTTGTGTTATCCCTGGCAAACTAATATTGATACATCCCTCTCTATGCTCTATAGGAGAAGTGGGAAAATTCAGAATTAAACCACCATCATTTTTCTTTCAGAATATCTTATTATAAAATATATTAAACATTTGACAACATAAAATATTATAGAACATGTAGAACAACCCAAACACAAAAAGACACACACACGCACACACTCAGAAAAGCTGTTGGCATTATCTTATAAATTTGGTAAGTACCTTGTCTTAATATTGAACTCCCAGCCTTTTTTTTGCACGTGCCTGTGCATCTGAGTGTTGCTGGAAAAACACACATCATGCTGATTGCTCTCAATTGAAATGTGTGACTGCCAACCTCAGAGTAGTTGGACATTATTGTTACTCAGAAACAAACTACACTTCTCAATTCATTTTTCATCCCATTCTGCTAAAAAGCTGTTTCATTCTTCCTCCTTTTCCCGCAAATATCCAGAGTTACCTCATCATCATCACTCTCAGCTAATAATCTCACTTTCAATTTCACAAGGAAAATTGAGTTAATCACAGGAGATCTCCTGCAGGATCTCATCAATCCAGCTACCTGCAACTGTGTACAAATTTCCTCCTTGCTCCCTGGTTTATTTGGACAAACTGTGAGAATCCTAGCTAAGGTCTTCACTTCCCTTTATGCACAATATCCCCTCTCCTTTACATATGCAACATCTTAGCTCCAATACTTTATTCTTCATATTTTGCCCAATATTTTACTCTATAATACATTTTTAAATTTCCCCTCTATACTAGATCTTTACCATCAACACATAAATATGTCATTATATTTATATTCTTTTAAAAATGCTCTCTTAATTCCAATTCTACCTTCAGCTACTGCTCCATTGTTCTTTAACTTCTCTTCATAAGAATATACTTTGGAATAGTTGTTTATACCAACATTTCTTAGTGTCCCTTTATCTCTTGAGCCCCATTTATTTATCTTTCACCATCTCCCCACTGTACTCTTTTTATCAAGTTACCAATTAATTTCCCACTGTTAAATTAATACTTAATCTTTAACTTGACCTACCAAAATCACATAATACACTATTGTGCTATTACAACAAAATAGCATATAACAGATATCAACACATTATTAATATTTATGTATCAATAGCATATAACACATCCCCTGTTTCTTGGAAGAATGGCTTCATCTGGTTTCCAGTTATCTATTTTTATCTGACTTCTCCTCTTCCTCTTTAGTCTTCTATGCTAGTTTGTTTCCTGTTTCCTCATTTCCTGACCTTTTAGTGTTGGATACCACAGAACTCAATCTTTGATATTCTTCTTTTCTCTAGCTGTACAACTCCTTTTTGATCTCACATAATTATATAGCTTTGATCACTATCTGTATGCCAAATGCCTGGCAGATCCCTATATCCAGTGCAGACCTCTCTGCTGAGCTGCAGCTGCATAAATCCAACTAACTAGAGGGCTTATCACAAGTTTGATGTCTACCAGTTTGTAACATTATAATGCATAGACAGTATAAAATAGTAGTTTAATATTTAGCCCTGTGTTGAAAGGCCACATTGTACTACTTTATAATATTATTTGTATAAGAATTAATATAAAATTATCAATTGTTTAACTATTGTTTTACATAGAACTCAGGATATAATTAATACATTTCCCTAAATTTGTGAAGAGGGATTAACTATTTTATGTATACATATATTCATATATACATTCATATTCATATATATTCACATTAAATATTCAATATATATAATATATGTGATATATTTATATCATGTGCTATTATATGATATATTCACAAATCTAAGCATATATATATATGCTTGTATATATACTTATCATATATATAAGTATTTGGATATCTCTCTCTATATTATATACACACACACAATTATTTCATACTGCAGTAGTTTCTAATAATTGGATGTATCCTTTTATGGAATTAGTGCCAGTACAGAAGGAGAAATGCTTGCATTATTTTTCCTTGTCATATAAGAGACAGAAGTTTAGGACAGGAAAAGTCACAAATGACCTCAATGCTGAAACAGCATGTATATGAAAACAGTTAGATTATAAAGTTAACTGGTAATACTATAATAATAATTAAAATTTATACTAATTAATGAAGATTAGCACTAAAAATTATATCTCATTTTCAAGCAATTGTCTATATTTGTGCAATCATATAATCCAGAGTTGGAAATTTGGACTATTGAAACATCTATATTTCATAGGAATAATAAAGCAATTTCAGTTTTATAAATTAAAGTGTATCACACTTGAAATGGGCCTTAAAATGTTTCCATAAAGCTCATGAATGACGCTTCATTGGTCAAAAATAATGATCTCTATTTCATGAGAAACTTTTAGTGACTTTTCTATAACACACAGCTTTCTTCTGTCATTTGAAAGAATTTTAAGCATTTTAGTTGTGAAAATATGTAGCCAACTTATACTTGTTACACATAGTGAGAAATAGTAGTCTTCTGTTAAATTTAAGAGCATTATTCCAAAAACTTGGAAACTGATTTGTCACCTACAACTTGCAATGAAAAACTGTCTATATTGAACTTTTTTTTAAGCATCCTAACAAACCCAAAATATAACAGTGAATTAATGTGTAAAATACATTTTTACGCTGCCTGGCACAGAGATAATTTTTCTAGAATACACCTGGAATTATGAGAAGATATGGCTTTTCAGTGTTACAGTTTTGTAACGTGACAGGTATGTCACAGGACTCAGAAGAAAATTAGAAAAACAGCTTCTATTTTCAGAGAGAAAATTACATTAAAATTGTGATTTTCTTCTTGTAGTAAAGGCATTGGGTATTGCATATATACTTCACTAATTAGTTTTAAACTGTGTATTCAAATGAATAGCTCCGTTACTCCTATATGTTAACAGATGTCTCTTGAAATAATTACTATTTAGGTTTTTAAAGTATTCATTAAATGTCTGCCAAATTACTTAAAAATCATAATAGACAGTTAATGAGTGCTTTAAAACTGAAATAGAAATTACATTTGATTATAAGTAACTATAGGTTTATAAAGCTATCATTATATGTCTATTAAGACCATTTAACTTAAGTGTTACATAATTAGAGAAGAGCCAGGATTTTAATTGCACGTTTGCAAACTGTTAGCTTGCTTTGCTAAATATTCATTTTATCCACTGCCGAACAGTATGAGTGAGGTATGAAGATTTCATCATTTCTTTCCTTAAGCAATTTTCACTGCACTTTGTGGGATTAAATGATCTAACAATTGCATATCACATACAATAATGACCATACACAAAATAATAAAGCGATATTTATATTGAAATATACCTTCCAAAGTAGGGTACATTTCACTTATGCTCCCACAAAAAAGCTCTTGATGGGCCAATGGGTATTTATTTTCCCTCCTTTCAGGTAACTGATTAAGATTGGTTCTGCAACCAAATAGCTGAGATAGAAAAAAATTGATATCAAACTATGATTCAGTGCGTACTTAGTTCTAGAAAGTAGGTCTCAAGTTGCCAATGAAAAAAGCATAATTTCCCATTAATTACCTCACTAAGCAGTTGCTTGTTATCACAGAAGTTAAGTGGAAATTAAAAGAAAGACTTAATTACACTTTTATGCCTTGAAGTGCCAACTCATCTCAAAGTCAATATTGGGATACAAAATGCAAAGAGAGTAAGATTGTAATTTGGTTGCAGGTTCAATTCAGTAGATAAATAATGTGCCTCTGACTGCAGGCTTTTAGAGGCACTACCACTCCTTTCACAAAGGTATCCACTTTTAGTTCTTCAGTATATCTCTATTAGACACCTGAGGTTGCCTCTTGTAAACCTGAAGAAGAAAACATTCTGCTGAGAGGCAATTTATTTATATAACATTTCTTCTCGAAACATTTGCATTTAAACAAGATTTTGATGTCTTTGGAATCCATCTGCCTACACTTACACTGCTTTTTATCCCTGAATAAACATCACCTGTGAAGTATCCTAAATACTGTTGCTATTCCACTTCCTTAATTTTGTACAGATCCATTTAAACTCACGGTATAGCTTGACTCTTTTAACTTGGGACCTGGAGGTAGGATTTTTAGTGTCTCCATGTATTCTTAGTTAATAAAGATAACCCAACTGAGAGAGTAGGGCTCATAACTCACTTGCTATCTTCAGATCCATTTTTAGGAAAACTAAAGGATATTACAGACATAAATTTTCATGGCAGTCCACTGGCTTTTCACTATCCCATCAGAATGCCCTAAATTTAAGTTATTCCAGATACTAAGAAGTCTCCTACTTATTCCAAATATTACAAAGTCTCCATGTATTCTTAGTTATTAAAGGTAGCCTGACTGAGAGAGTAGGGCTCATAACCCACTTGCTGTCTTCGGATCCATTTTTAGGAAAACTAATAAAAGTGAAGAGAGTTTAGACCAAAGGATATTACAGACATAAGTTTTCATAGCAGTCCACTGGCTTTTCACCATCCCATCAGAATGCCCTAAATTTAAGTTATTCCAGATACTAAGAAGTCCCCTACTTTTTCTGGTCCTTCTTTTTGGCTATCTTCTAATTTAAATCATTAAAAATAAAGTAAGTCCTTCAGGGTCAATTTACCACTGATCTTTAGCTTCACCTATTGGCTGGGACTAGTCAGAGGTGAATTCTATTTACCTTCATGTGTGTCAGACTTGGTGAAAGTCAAACATTTGATATTCAAAAAGAGTTACTTTCTTGGGAAAATAATTTTAATTTGTTGTTAATATTTTTTAATGGAAACTTTATAATAAATTCTAGATTCCTTTGATTTGTTCAATACAGGAAAATCAAGCAACAGTCAACTCTGCATAAGAATTTGAGTGGATTTGGCTATTTTCCATTATACTAGAGAGAGTGTCAAAGTCACACCACTTCCTATTACCACTTCAATGGCAATGAGGCTGCAAGTTGCCGTTTGTAATTACACTTGCACTATTGTTTTATTTACACAGATCATTTCATTTATTTACACTGCTATTTCTCCCCTGTAGGTGTCTTCCCTTTGATACCTGCCTTAAAGTGATAATCTCTGGGTTCTATGCTGAGACACATATTTACCATGAAACAGAATTTTCCTTTAACTCGTACCAGTTCCCAGGAAGGGGTAATGTGTTCACATCATCCTATGCTTCTGTAAAATTTACAAAAGTAAGATATTTTCACATTCCCTTTATTTTTTCTTTGATGAAGTCCCTGAAAATTATGTAATCTTTAGTCCTCACAAAACCTGGATCTACCACTGGCTATGTGAAAATGAAATTCTAATCACAGGCAACCACAGAATGGAGTAAAAATTTCTAATAACAGCTTTTTTTGTAATCTCCCAGGAGACAGCCTTTGATAAATCTGACAAATTAACAACATGATGTTTTCATGGAAGAATTTGAAGAAAAATAATATGGAGGAATCCTTTGCTTACAGGACATGTTATTTCTTGCTGCAGACATAAAAATGTTAGCCCTGACTTCTTTGTCAATAACAAGTTAGAAATAGGGTTTCATGGAAATTGATCATTAAGTTTGGGTATGAAACAGTTCTAATGATACATTCTGTAAATAGATTCATTCTGTTTCCTTCTTATCTGCCTCTCATTAAAATTAGTTTTCGTGGATAGTTTGGTAGGCGAGTGTATTTAAAGCAGATAGATGTTTCCATTTTTTTAAGCTACAGGAGGGAAAGAGTGAAAGGAGATATCTATATAAAGCCAAATAGAATCTTTCAGGCCACTCAGTTTTAGAAATGATTTTCTAGCATTTACTGATATTCACTCCTACAACGATTCAAAGATATTCATTCCTTTTGAAGCAACACACTGATATTCTGTGATGTTGAAAACAAGCTAAAAATGAAAGAACTGAGGATGAGATTAAATAACTTAGAAACTTGCTTTTTATCAAGTACTTTAAAAATTTTTCATTATACATAGAGGGAGGTACAAAAATAACATAAACAAAGTACAGCTCATTAATTTATCATGATGTTCACACATCCATGGAATGACCATACTGTTCAAAAAGTGGAGTCTACCAGCTCCCGAAGTTCCCCTCCTGCCCCCTTCTAATTTCCTTTTGCTCATGGTAGTCACTATCCCGACTGAATAGCATGGAATTGTTTTGCTTGTTTGAACTTCATTGAAGTTAAATATAGCACTGTGTATTTTGGGGGTGTGACTACAACAAACATTCTTGCACATATGCACTTTCTTGTACATGTAATTTTGGTGCACATATGAGCATTCTTGTACAGAAAATATATATTTTAGCTATTCCAGAGAAGATGTCGTGGTATTAAACTGAATTTCTATAATTACTAATAAAATTGAGCCCATTGCCATTTTTATTCGCCGTTTGGAATATCATATTTTGTATGTGACTGTTAAAGTCTTTTTTATAGCCCATTTTCATTTGGAACTGCCTGTTTTTTGAAAAAATTTTTGAAATAATTTTAAATTTACAGAATAAATACAGAACGGAGAGCTGCCTTATACCTTTCCCTCAACGTTCCCCAGTATTAACATCTTTTTTTTTTTTTTTTTTTGCGGTATGCGGGCCTCTCACTGTTATGGCCTCTCCTGGAGCACAGGCTCTGGACACGCAGGCTCAGCGGCCATGGCTCACGGGCCTAGCCGCTCCGCGGCATGTGGGATCTTCCCGGACCGGGGCACGAACCCGTGTCGCCTGCATCGGCAGGCGGACTCTCAACCACTGTGCCACCAGGGAAGCCCCAGTATTAACATCTTATCTAATCATGGTACATTTATCAAAACTAAAAAATTAATATTGATACAATTATTAACACTTCAAATGTTATTCAAAAGTCAATAGTTTTTCTGCTAATGAATACTGAATACTTGACCAATGATCCATGAAGTGTAAAGTGTGCAGTTTACAATGTGATTGGTGGAAACAGATGCTATTTCCTGTTCTGTAGGAGCCCTGGGTACTATTCTGTGCCATCCTTACCAGTGTTTCCCCTCCTCCACCCATCCCAGCCTTGAGTAGTTTTCTCAGATACAGGTTATGATCTGTATTCTCCTGAATACTGTAGGTGACTCCCTGCAGAGCTCCAGTTTTCTCTCTCTACCCCTCACCCTTCATTCTCTTTCATCCTTTCTGTCTCTCTCTCTCTTTCTCTCTCCTATTTAATCTCAATCTCTCCTTGTTAAATTCACCTCTCCAGTACTCAGCTTTGTGAACTCCAGCCACTATGGTCTCCCTTGTGACTCAGCTCTGGGTCTCAAACTCAGGATATCTTCTAAGTTCTATTTTTGCCTTCCCTCCCAACCCTGATGCTTCTTCACAATGCCCTGGAAACACTATCAAGGCAGTAACACAATAATTACAGGGTTCCACTGATTTGTTTCCTGTCTCACAAAATCACTGTGCTAAATTGACTGATACCCAATGTCTTAAAAACTGATTTATCATATGTCTTGTAATTGATTTCAGGGAAGGAGTGTAAATCCATTTCCTGTTAACACCATCTTGGCTAGAAGCAGAATGCCATTCTCTCTTAATTGAGATCTACTTTATTAGTGGAATATTGAACTGTGTAAATATTTTACAATGTCAAACCTTATTTCTTCCATGAAAATATCAATTGAAGGGTCTAGGAGTTCTTATTCTGAGTAAATTAAAGCTTGATGAAGATCCATAAATAGAATACTGATTGTCACCTAGTTACATATGTTAAGTACAGGTTACTATCAGTATGATGCAGCAATTTTAAATCACACTAATTGTTCTGAAAAGGGTTCCTGAAAATTGTGATACTTTGGCTAAATTTTGAAGGGTATTTAGAAGTGAACTAGACAAAGAAAAGAAAACAGTAAATTAAGTTGGGAGAATAGCATATAGGATTCATATACTATATTTGATGAGAGGTTATTGCAAATGGTTTAATAGAGTTGCAATGACAAATATCCAGAAAATGCCAACAGAAAAAGCTACAGATATGTAAATAAGCTAATGAAAAACATCAGTAGAGAAGATAAAATCATTGTAGGCTAGAGAAGATGTACGCATTGAAATTCCCATTCAACTTTGCTTCACCCTTCATATTGAATTTATCTGATTAAATTACATCTGACAAGTACTCCAGTTGTCACTCAAATACCTTTCTATATAAGCTAACATACTTAATCTGAGAAAAGTTTGAAGAGTTACCTGGCCCTAGTTATATATAGAGAAAGTTTTATTCTATACCCTTAATGGAGAACATATGAAAGTCTATATTTTTGCTAAATACTGGCGGAAGGAAGGTTAGCATAAGTAGACCTTTTAGTGTCAAGGTATCTAGGTATGCACTTCATTGCAATCTCTAGGAATTACCTGCCCAAGTCTTTAAAAGCAAAATGAGCAAGAAATTGTAATATATTAGTGGTTTTATTACAAGCTAAAATTTAAAGAAATAAAATCATTGAATTTCCCCTTAGATGTTTTGTGCTGTCTTCCAATAATTTAACTGCTTTATTTTAAGTTGCTTACAGTTTATTTTTTGAACCCTATGAGCTGATTTTGCACGTCTCTACAAATGGGCATTGATTGAACTGTTTAGGAATCATTTTTTTTCTTTTGTTTTCTTTTTTTTCTGTATGCAGGCCTCTCACTGTTGTGGCCTTTCCTGTTGTGGAACACAGGCTCTAGACGCGCAGGCTCAGCGGCCATGGCTCACGGGCCCAGCCGCTCCGCGGCATGTGGGATCTTCCCGGACCGGGGCACGAACCCATGTCCCCTGCATCGGCAGGAGGACTCTCAACAACTGCGCCACCAGGGGAACCCTAGGAATCATTTTTAAGTGGTAAGTCTAGTGTTATTTATCATGATCGTAATTTTTATAACTTTCTTAAAAATAGTCTAGGCTAGGAACATGACTTCTGACAGTTATATTTGAATTGACAGAAAGAAGACTAGAAATTTACTTGTATAATGAACTGTGCAATATTTCCTTTTAATGTGTCAACTCCTCTCTTTAATACTTCAATTTATCCATCAAAACCAGTTCATAAGAAGAAAAATAATTTTTACATAAAAGTACAGTGGGGTATAAAACTTCACTTGTTGAATGTCTCTGTATTTTAAAGGAGGCTGACAAAATATAGATTTATAAAATAAACTTAAATCTCACTGCTAGTGATAATTGCTGATAAAACAGTTGTGTGTTTGCATGTGTGTGTGTTTGTGTGTGTGGTGCTGTTGTTTTGTTATTCTTTACCACACCTCTGCCACATTTTAAAATAGTATGGCCAATTAAAAGTAGTAAAAGAAAGAGTATGAAAACTATGTGAAAAATTTAGATAGAATTGTGTTTCTGAATCATGGACTCAGTTGTTCTCAAGATTTCCAACAAATAACACTGTGACTTGGTCATTAAATCATTCAGGAATAATCTTATAGGAGGAATAACAATCACGCCATCCTTAGCATACATTTCTTGTTACACACCTTTTGTGATTTTGTGTATTCTGTCACCCTTCTCAGTGTCCAATTTTCCAGACAAAATGGTGTCTGGGACTTTTAAATTAAAAACACAAATCTATTTATAGATTGCTGAGAAAGGAATCCCTACTGCAAACACATCCTGATATGTTAGTCACCATTGCCGGGGTAACAAATAACTTCCCAAATCTCAGTGTCTAACAATAAATATTTATTTCTTGATTATATTACATTAGAGTTGTTGAACAATTGTTTCTGTACTTCAGGCCACGGTCAACCGTACGCTATTCCATGTAACCTCTCATCCTGGGACAAAAGTTTTAAGAGCAGTTCATACGAGCTAACACAAGGGAATGATTGTCAAATCAGACTCATAAAAAATTGAGAGATCTAACAAAGTATCAAGATTTACTAATAATACTGTTTTTAGTCAATCAGGAGTCTCAGATGAAGAAGAGAGGGTTCCAGGCCTTTCTTCCCAAGCCTTTCTTCTGCATTGACCATGCACTTCCTGGGCCAGAATAAGATGGGGAATCTCTGAGTAAGTTTCATGCTTCACTTCACACAAGAGTCAGGTATGTTTGAGTCATGAGCTAGCTCTCTCATATGCCACAAGAGTTGTATAGCTTACAAGTAATTCTCTAAAGAAGCATATCTCATAAATCCTTAGATCCATTTTGCTGTATATATGATCCAACAATTGCTGAAAAAAGAGATATTGAAATCTGCAATTCTAATTATGAATTTGTCTATTTCCCCTGCAGATACTGTCACATTTTTTGTGTGCATTTTGAAGCTTTATTATTAGCTGCACTCATATATAGGATTGTTATATTTATGTCAATTATCTTTCAAATAGATCAAAAATAAGACAAATTACATTGCTTATACCGTGTATTTACAATTTCTGATGCTCTTCATTCATTTGTGTAACCCCAAATCTCCATTTGGCATCACGCCTTTTCTACTTAGAGATTTTTAGGTCTTTCTAATGTATAGCTTCTGAAAATAATTTCTTTGTTTTTGTTGCTCTAAATAAAGTATTTTTTTTCCACCTTCACTTTTGAACAATAATTCATTGGATAAAAATTCTAGGTTGACAATTAAAAATTTTTTTTTTCCTCAACTGCCCTGGTTTGAATTGTTTCTGATAAAAGTCTGCTTTAACACATCTTTAAAAGTATTGTGCCTTTTTTTTTCTCTTAAAGCTTTAAGATTTTCTCATTATCACTACTTTTCGTGTTGTGGTTTTCTTTAGATTTACTTTACTTGGTGTTCATTGAGATTCTTTGACAAGCAAATTTATATTTTTCATTAAATTTAATAATTTTCAATCATTATATCTTCTAGTACCTTTCTCCTCTCTTTCTTTGTGTCCAATTACTTATATATTAAACCACTTGCTATCAGTTAATCCAGCTCTTATTTTCTTCAGGTTTTGTCCTCTCTGCACTTCATTTTGGAAGTTTCTGTTGTTATGTCTTCCAGTTTGCTGATCTTATGAATGTCCTAATATGCTAATACTGTTATCAAGTGTTGTGTTTCTCTCCTCAACATTCACATTTTTTCCTTCTTATCAATCATATGAAGCATTCATAACAGCTCTTTTAACTTTTATTGTCCACTAGTTCCATTACCTTTGTCACTTCTCAGTTTATTCTATAGATTGATTTTTCTCCTGGTTTGGAGTTATATTTTCCTGCTTTTTTGCTTGCCTTATAATTTCTTTTTGGGTGGGCATTGTGTATTTATGTTCTTAGTTTTTATATTTTTGCTAGCCTTTCATGCTGATTTGTTGTAACATACATTAAGTTACTTGTAGTCAGCTGTATCCTTCTAAAGCTTGCTTTAAGTGTTTTTAGAGTGGGTCTAGAGCAGCCAAGAGTCCAGAACTAATCTAGCCCCATTTGTAAGGTAATGCCATTCTGAGGATTCTGTCCAATTTTTTGTTAATCATGAAATCTTCCTATTCTGATCAGTGGGAACACAAATAATTCTCAGACTCCTGAAGCTCCATTCGTTTTTGTTTTTTCTTTTTTTCTGCCTTTACCTGGAAGATTTTTCCAGAAACTCAGGTTGTTTTCTCTCATGGACATGTGGATCAGTATCAACAGTTTAAGAAAGAACCATTCTGCACGTCTCCACAGCCATCTCCCTGTGAAAGTCTCTCCTTTTGTGTATGACACCCCGCAACATGAGCCTTCTTCACCTTTTCAAACTCAGGTTTCTGTCTCTTATTTCAGTAAGCTGACTGGGCTCTGTTTAGTTTTTCCAAACTTGTACTCTTACCTGGAAATTGTCTCTAGACAGTAAAATGTTTTCTCCATTGTTTCACAGTAACTTGACAATTCTTCCATGTATAGAGCTGGTGCAATCATAAGACTTACCTCATTTGTATCCATTCTCTTGGTAACCACCGTGCTGCACTATTATCACATTTATGAAAAATAAGAATGTTTTGTATATTTGGTTCCATTATCTGTTTGCTAGATTTGCCAGGAAAATCCAGTCTCTGTTAATTTACCTTGATGTTCAGTAGTTAACCATCTTATTTTAAATAATTTATGGAGGAAAAAAGATAGAGATGAACCAGCTTAAACATTTTTGGGGATAGAAATTAAAACATAAGTTTCTCATATCGTAGACAGCACCTAACCAAGTGATCAATGTTAACACCATCAGTAAGAAAATATATTATTATTGTGTACTTCTTGATATAAAACACCAGGAAAGTCATGGCATTCCTTTTGTGGTATTCTTGTTAAAAATGCATAACTTAAATTTAATTATGAACAAACACCAGACACTGAGAAATAGTCTATAAAATACCTTGTCAAAAGTCTTCAAATCTTCAATACCATAAAATAAAAAGGAGTGAGAAACTGTTTTAGATCAAAGGAGACTAAGAAGAAATGATTGAATGGGACGCATGAGACTGGGTTGAATATTGCTCTACAAAAAGCACATTGTTGGGGTGAATGTTAGTCTTTGAATAAGGTTGGTAGAGTTAAGAATATTTTCATGTCAATGTTAATGTCCCAGTTTTTATCACCGTGCTGTGATTATGAAAGTTGTTAACATTTGAGAAGCATTATGAAGTGCATTTGGGAATTCTTTGTGCTGTTTCTACTTTGTATACAGTCTTTTGTGTACATATTAAATTATTTCAATATGGAAATTCAAATATGAAAAAAGAACTAAAAAGAGAACTATTCCAATATAAATTGAAGCTACAAAAGGAGATAATATCCAGGGGCATTGAATTATTCTTGTGGCATATTCCTGAAAAGACCTGTTCTGGCACTGACAATGTTACTAAATGCCTTGGGGCACTTATACCTTCTGTTCATTCTTCATTATGCCAGTCTTTCTATTCCATTATCAGTGCCATAAATGCTTTCATACTTCCTATCTTTTGTGTTAAGTTACAATCTAGGATTTTAAAGCCATGCTTGCAAGGCTGACAACTATGACAGTTTTGTCTGACTTAGGAAAATAGTTTACTCTAAATGCCAAAGAAGCATCTTTTATATATTATTGTATTTTATCCTTCCTCAATTATAACTAATTTTGTTAGTTAAAATAAATTGAGTTAAAAATAATTTTCAAGAATACATGTGGTAATTCACTTTGTATCATTAATGTAACATTTCCAATGCATATATTTATTATAAAGAAATGTACTTGCCCTGTAGAAAATGCCACTTAGAAAGTAATGCCAATACATCTTTATTATGATACAGTTTTAAAGGTGTTGGTTACTGCATTAGCTTTAAGTTCAACTCTCAGTTACAGAATGACTTACAAATGTTATAAATATTGTTTCTCCTTTTCACAAACTTGGTAGTATAGGGCTCCGATGGCAGTTTCACAAGCATCATTGACACAATCCATGCTGTTACTCAGCCATCTTCAATCTCTAACTTTCAACTTGTGGTCCAAACTGACTGCTCTAATGCTAGTCACCATGATAGCATCCCAGCTTTCAGGGAAACAGACATGAAAAAAGAAGAATTTCTCCTTCATAAAAATCTGTTGCACAATGTTTGTTTGTGTCTCATTGGCCAGAAATTAATTATAGGGTCACAGACATAAGTGAGGGAGCCTGGGAAGTACAGTATATTCAGGGAAGCCAGGTATATGGGGATCCTATTATTCTATAAAAGCAGGATACATATTGGGCAACAACTAGTTGTTTTTGTAAAAATTACTTAATGGATAGATAGAAAAGAAAAAGTGTCTGTAACCATCCAAATAAGAAACTTTATTTCATATGCAATTTCAAATAATTTTTAACTTAAAATGTTACATAATAGCCCTTCTTGTTATACAAAACAGCAAAAATATTGTCACTTACTGATAGTGTCTTAATCATCACAGTTCTCCAAATTTAAAACTGTGTTTAACAAGTTACTGATCATCTTGGAGGAGGAAGAGGGTCGTGATAGGGAAGGGGCATGTAAATGGATTTCTGGAACACTGAGAATGTTATGTCTTGACCTCAGCAGTGGTTAAATGAGTGAACACTTTATAAATATTAGTTATGTTTTCTGTAACCTTTTAAAATGCATGTTTATTTTTCAATGCAAAATTATATATACATATATGTGTGAAAAAATAAAAAATAACTCAATTAAGATGTTTATTAATTTAAATTTGGAATCAGTAAGTCCATTTAAAAGAAGTATTGTGTCTCATTATTCTAGAAATTAACACAATCCCAGGGCAGAAAAACAGTTATTACAAACATTTAACTAAACCATTGAATATGTCCAAATTGTATTGTGCTGAACACACTTATTAGGGACTCTTATTTGCAGAACACTGTGCCAGTTTATCTTATCCTATCATCTCTTGGACAACTTCCCAGTATATGCCATAGAACTATGGTATTACAGACTTTAATTGCATGCATTTTATGGCTACTGCCAACATAAGGGTGAAAAGATTAATCACTCCTGCGCTTAGTAAACAAACTAGGGCCTTTTAAAGATTTCAGTCTTGTTCATTTTTCCAAAAGGTTCATTTGAATGCACAGAAGTACGTTTTGATTGACTACCTTTCCCACTATTTCAATTTTCAAACTAAAAGCCAGGACACTTATCAACAAGAAGAAAAACCCATTTGAAATACAGTACACCTGGGAGTAAAAATGTTGAATAAAACTAGCAATTTCAGTTCAAAGACTTTTGCATTATTTTAAATAAAATGGCAAAGAAATACCCTATATTAAGTAAGGTATCTATTTTTTTCCAAAATGACACATTTATGTACGTTTAGAAACAAAAGTTGGGAGGACATTACAGGATACTATGTGCTTTTAAGATGCCCCTAAAACAAAAGTACACTTCAACTTTCTATCAAACTTTGCATTGAGCAGTAAGCAGAACTTTCTGTAGATTAAAAAAAAAAAAAATGTTCTGTACTCAGTTCTCTGCTGGTGTCTATGACCCCTGGTTAACTTTTATGCTTTCAATTTGGCTTTGTTCTAGAACATTTTTTCCTATGTTACTTAAAGTACTTTCAGTTACTCTGGAGGGAAAATTGTATTATCAAAAGCAATTGCTGTTATGACACTGCTTCTGGAATCTTAGAGCTTGACAACTAGTCTTAGACTTCTGCCTTTTAAAACAGATTCTAGGATTTCATTTTTGCTATGTCCAATCATGCCAAACCATACTTATTGTTAGCTTGCTGAATGGAAAAGCTTGGAATAGTTTATAACACTGACTGACCTATGAATGGGAAATGCTATCCCATGAGTAGAGGAAACAGTCAAATTCGAGGGGTGCAGCAATTGACAAGATCAGAGTACTAAATCGTACCTCTGAGGATCACACTGTCACACTCGCCCTAAGGTAAAACCTCAACATTTTTATCATCATTGTTCCAGGTAACACCTTACCTAAGGAAAAAAGATACCAAAAAGATTCAAGTAGCATCTTGGATCATCTAGCTTCTATTCCCACAGAGATAAGGCTTGACTCATAGTTCTAAGATCAAAATCCCTTGTTAGAAAACTATACATGAAATAATTACCTTGGAGGAGAATGGTAAATTTTAAATGATGGGGAAAAGAAAATATATTAATAACATGATTTAAAAATTCTTTGACATATCAGTAAATTATTACTTGATAATGATTAAGTAAATGATTTTGTAACTAATTAGGGGATTAGCCCACATTAAGAACAGACTCTCCTCTAGCTCTGTTTTCTCACACTCAATAGTTGTCTTGAAAGTACAGATGGACATTGGAAATCTCTGAGACCCCATACCCTAATATCAACCTCATGAACAAGCAAAATCTCTCTATACTGTGAAGTAATCTTGTTTTTCATAGATACAATTTTTTTATTATGATTGTCAATATCCTTTTACAATCTCCATGGCTATAGCTTGTTCAATTTGTATTGCTACAAGTTAGTATACACAGTATCTGTCTCAACTACCTTTCATTGAAGAAATAATTAATGAATGTCCCCCAAACTGCTCATATATGATGATGCACCTTCTTTACAAGTACTCACAACAACATCTAACTTATTTATGGCAGAAAGGGTCTAATAACGCTTTCAATAATTGGAGCAACCTCTTTTAATTATATCCACAGATCAATTAGTAAGAAGTGCAGCACTTTATTTATTTATTTTTTTAATTTTACTTTATTCCTGAAACATCTGATCTCTCAGAGTCATAGATCCAAGCTGATGCCCTAATTCCCATATAGCTTCCATTGAGGAAGCTAAAAAAATGTATCTGTCATCCTGAAAAAATATCTTTCTGGGTAATAGTCTCAATCTCACCATTTTCTTCTGGAAGCACATTTTTTCAGCGGCAGCTCATCCACCACCTATCAAAAATATTCAGTCTCAGACATGGTGATCACTGTCTTAATAACTTAATTATATTTTCAGTCTCGCCCAAATATATATTCTCTAAATGCAGATTTCTTGGCATCTTTGGGCCAAAAATGGCAATTCAAAAATCTATTAATTAATTTGCAATTCATAGTAACCCTAGATATGCCTCCAGCTAACACAAGTCTGCCTCATTCAAAACTGGACCAAGGTAAGGACATCCGAACAGCACAGAAAGCTAGAATTGAATAGGAGCATAAACACAAGTGCTCACTTTGAGTGATTGCATGGAGTGCAGATTGTTTTGGGAGCATGCTAAGATCATGCTAAGTTGTATGCAAGTGGAAGATGATTTGGAATTTAATATGAGCCAGAAATCCCATTTTGTATGAAACAAATAAATAAACATCTCACAATTGTACAAACAGGTAACCAGTGCGTTTGGGGAATTCTGCCTCTTGGAAAAGACAAACTATTCATTGTGTGTCATCAGAATTATATAAAAAAATCACAAATATTCAATATGACATTTTCTTCAACTATAGGAAACAAAACCAGAAAACAGCTAGACTACTATTAGATAAAAATGTTTTGAGTTGATTTTCTAAATAAGTATCACTGCATTTTTCTACCCTTATTGTAAACAAAACAACTTCAATTTTATGCTAATTCATATACAGATATACTACTTTAAATTTATGTACTTATAAAGAATTTCCTTAAATGTATAGTGACAGCTATTTTTCCAGATTGATTGTTTTCATGAGTTTGCCTTTTCAAGTGGTATATAATCCTTGACCTGTTAAAGAAACTGCAGGTTACTTTTCCATCCTTTCCCTCGACTCCCACCCCCACCCCCTGCCCCAGGCCCAGCACCGCTCTGACTACACAGCGCTTGCTCTGAGCTCCCAGCAGCTCCATCTACCGGGACCTCATCAACCATGCTGAGGTGTTCTCCGACATCTACAAGATCAGGCAGGTCACCAAAGGGCTGTGTCTGGAGGTGGAGGGGAAGATGGTCAGTAGGACAGAGTGTAACATTGATGACTCGCTCACTGGTGGAAATGCCTCCTCTGCTGAAGGGCCTGAGGAGGAAGGTACAGAAAGCGCAGAAATCACTGATGTCGATATTGTCATGAACTATCACTTGCAGGAGACCAGTTACACAAAAGAAGCTTACAAGAAGTACATCAAAGATTACATGAAGTCAATCAAAGGGAAACTTGAAGAACAGAGACCAGAAACAGTAAAATGTGTTATGACAGGGGCTGCAGAACAAATCAAGTACATACTTGCTAATTTCAACAACTGTCAGCCTCTTATTGGTGAAAACATGAATCCAGATGGCATGGTTGTTCTGCTAGACTACCGTGAGCATGGTGTGAGCCCATATATGATTTTCTTTAAGGGTGGTTTGGAAATGGAAAAATGTTAACAAATTTGGCTGTTCCTTTGGATCTAGCACCTGTCGTGATAACTGGCTGGCTGCAGCTTTTCATCAGCATAACACCAGGACTTAGACAAATGAGACTGATGTCATCTTGAGCTCTTCATTTATTTTAACAGTTGATTTATTTGGAGTGGAAACATTGTTTTTGTGAAAAAAGGTATGTCATGTAGGTTGTCTAAAAATAAAATGCATTTAAACTCATTTGAGAGAATGCCTCTTAGTTTAATATGTAAAATCTAAATCCATCCTGTGTAGCCTTCCTGGAGAAGCTAGAGCCTGGTTGTAGACCACTACTGGAAAGCATAAGACCATCTTCAGATAACTTCTACAGTGAAAACCACTTCTGGCACTTGGAATATAAACAAGAATCAAAAGTAATTGAGTTGAAGTAAAGGGAAAGACCATGCTCATAGCAGTGCCAGCATTTGAAGTAGATTTCTTACACATTTCATCACCTACAAATGGAACTAGTTAACCCTGGAAGAGATTACCAAAAGAACAAAAAATGACTAACACAGTTGGAAGCAAAAAAAAAAAAAAAAAAGAAACCGTATGTTGCTCTCCCACAAATAACCACCATGTGTAGATACATATTTTTTTGTTTTCACTTCTAACATTCTACAGAGCAGAGCAGCAACAAATAGGATTGTATACTATAAACTTGTACACAGTCCTGTAGAGTCAAAAAGTACTTTATGATGTTTTTAGAAAGCACCAGTAAAATAGCCAGAGAGACAATGTTGGGGTCTTTGATTTCCCTAACAGACTGAAGAGACACTGTGTAAATAGCACAGCTGTGTTGATACACATGCACTGTCAGTGTGGATGGTCTCTGGAAGCTGAGTGCATGCAGTGCATATAGTGCAGCCATTCCACTCCTCAGTATTTACCTGACAGAAATGAAAGTGTATGCTGTACAAAGACTTGTACACGGATGTTCATAACCCCATCATTTATAATAGCCCAAAATGGAAACAATTAAACTTTCTATCAACAAGTGAATAGATAAGCATATTGTAATACAATCATGCAAGGAAATACTACACATAAAAACAAGAATTATTATAACATACTACAACATGAATGTATCTCAAATAATTATACTGAGTGAAAGAAGCCAGACAAAAAAAAGAGTATATACTGTTTGGTTACTTTTGTATAAAAACTATAGAAAATTAGGGACTTCTCTGGTGGCACAGTTGTTAAGAATCTGCCTGCCAATGCAGGGGACACGGGTTCGAGCCCTGGTCCGTGAAGATCCCACATGCTGCGGAGAAACTAAGCCCATGTGCCACAACTACTGAGCCTGCACTCTAGAGCCCATGAGCCACAACTACTGAGGCCTTCACGCCTAGAGACCGTGCTCCACAAGGAAAGCCACTGCAATGAGAAGCCTACAAAGTGCAACGAAGAGTAACCCCCGCTCGCCACAACTAGAGAAAAGCCCACACGCAGCAATGAAGACCCAACGCAGCCAAAAATAAGTAAATAAATAAATACAATAAATTTATTTTAAAAAAAACTACAGAAAATTAAAACTAATCCATAGTGTCAAAAAGCTCACCAATGATGGGTGGAGGTCGAGAGGGGCATGGAATGGAGGTAGGCAAGAATGAAGGATTACTTAGTGGCACATGGAAACTTCTGTAGGTGATGGGTATTATATATTAATTATTTTGATATTGCAGGTAGTTTCACAGGGATAAAAATCTGTAGAATACCTTCACATTGACATTTAAATACATGAAATTTATTTGTCTGTCAGTTGCATCTCAATCCAAGCCAATAAAAATCTTGGTAATAAATGATACCTAGTTGTCTCACTTAGTAAGCAGGACGCTTCTGTATGATCTTGAATGAAATATGAACCGTGAAAGTATTTGCTATCTATAGTAAAAACACATTTTTGCTGTAGGCAAATAAGCTTTGTGTATGTGATGTCTTGAATATCCATTGACTACTTTAGTATGTTACACAGAATTTTAAAATTGCCAGTAGACTGTAGGTAAAATACTTAAAAGAGACTCTCAGTT
The DNA here is from genome assembly GCF_963455315.2 of Globicephala melas. NCBI lineage: Eukaryota > Metazoa > Chordata > Mammalia > Artiodactyla > Delphinidae > Globicephala > Globicephala melas. The sequence continues at coordinate 25,028,998 of NC_083317.1, forward strand.
CCTTGGCTGAAATCTCTAGTTAATGTTGAAAGTAGCAAAGTATATTACAGTGTTTTATTCCAAAGGCAGTTATATTTTAGCGGGAAGTGAGGGGCACATTTATAGGGACTATGGGACCCGACAGAATTTTTTTTAGTTTAGAGTTTACATCTAATGAACTAAATTTATTATGCCAAAGAGACATTTGCAATTGGCCATTTCCACACACTGGACATAACACTTGAAAATTCATGGACATCTACGTGAAAAGTTTACTCCAAACTTTAATAAAAGAATTTTTTTTTTTTTTTTTTGCGGTACGTGGGCCTCTCACTGTTGTGGCCTCTCCCGCTGCGGAGCACAGGCTCCGGACACGCAGGCTCAGTGGCCGTGGCTCACAGGCCCAGCCGCTCTGCAGCATGTGGGATCTTCCCAGACCGGGGCACGGACCCGTGTTCCCTGCATCGGCAGGCGGACTCTCAACCACTGTGCCACCAGGGAAGCCCATCGAAAGAATTTTTGAGAGAAGAAAAGAATATTGTTTATTTTACAACTCTTTTCTGAAATGTAACCTTTGGATACAAAAAATGTTTCTTTAATTCAAATTGAAAAATATGATAATTAACATAAAAAAATAAAAATGTAACAGCAGTGCTATCGCCTAGGAAAATTTTGCCTATTTACAGATTTCATTATCTAGTCTTTTAGGTTGCCCTTAAATCACAACTCTTAGAGCTGAGATAGGTAATGGATTTAATCTTTTGGATTAACTCCAATAAAATAATAGAGATTATCAGCACATTATCTTGCAAGAATTCTGTAGCCGCAATGGCTTTTCTGCATGTGGGGGAGAAAGTGGTTGTCCATGAGATACTAGCATCCCTATTCAAGAGCTACCGACACTCAAGTTGTTCTTTTGATCTGTGTTATCTATAGAAGAGATGGTTATGCATCTGGTTAACGGTGTTTCAGTTTGTTTATTGTTAATACTCTAAAAATTGAATAGCATGCTTCTACGATCCAGAGACATACAGTTTTCTCTGGAATATTGTGAGTTCGGTATTCAATGTGAGTCAATGGAAAAAACTTGGTAAGCGTACATGCCTGGGAAGTTAGAGACCCCATGGCATTCATCACTAAGCAAATGATGAATCAAGGGGAACCAAATCTCTTACCAAGACTGTAGAAAAGAACATTTATTAACCCATATTCACATTTTAAAAAATGAAACAAAATTCTCAGGACACAGTGATATCTACTTTGAAGTGGCCATTCAGTTCATTTGAGTAAAAGACAAATATGTATTCATATTTTTTAACTTTACTCTCCTATGTATCAATTAAAAATTTTGAACTAATATAAAAATGTTTCCTACATAATACTATTTTGAAGCATAAAATCCTCCCTTTTTTATATGCAGTATAATCTTTTTATTTTTTTAATTTGAAATTCTATCTGGCTGAGTCAGATTATGTATAGAATTCTATACAGATTTACTAATAATGACCCTGTGCAAGTTTTCAAAATAATTTTAATCAGTTTCCATTTTTAATGAAATTAGTTCTAATTAAAATTTCTTTCTGGGGAGAACTTGGAACAACAAATTATTTTGAAGTAGCTTTCATGTTATATGGCAACATTTTTTTTTGTTACATTCTTTTTAAACTGTCTTCTGATTTTGAAAATTATTTTGTCATTTACTTTTCATTTTTAAGTGTTGTTCCCTCTGAGAAAATTATTTATTAATGTGAGAATATTGTCAAAATAGCATTTTTAATGTTTAACCTCAGCACAAAATCAATAGTGCTAAGAAAAGGTGCCTAGTCAATGTTACACTCTGAAGGATTCTTCTTATAGGTTCAGTATAATTTGGGACCATTTTATGATGTTTACTTTCCATCATTCTAAATGTTTAAAGGTTGATGTAAACTACATTCTGGGAAACAGATTTATAGGGACATTTAAAAATATATTTTCCATTTGTCTGAATAACAATTCACGTGGCTTTGCAATAGATCAAGTTTTGACATTAAAATTTGGATGTGATATTGCATGTCATGGCAACTCATTGCACTTATCAAAGCCTCTATATTGAAAGAAAGACACCCTTCACTTTTTAAAGCACTAAACTCTCTCAAATTCTGTTTTAAAGTACATAAATTAATTATAATTACAGCATAAACACCACCCTTAGGAAATTTAAAAATTCATTAAGTCAGTACTTATATGTCTTCAACATTACACAAAAACAGGATTGGGGTCGTTCTTAAATTTCATCTAATCCAACCATGCTTCTAATAACTAAACTCTATACCATCCCCACTAAGTGTCCATCTAGGATATGCCTGATCACTTCCCACTATGGTGAAGTCAGTGAATCTTCAGGCAATCATTTCATCTCAAGACACACTTTCTTCAATTACTGGGTCTTAAGATCAAATTAAAATGCATATCCTCTCCCACATGAGCATTTTCAAATATTTGGAAAGCAGCTCTTTCTCTACTCTAGTTGAATATTCCAGAGTCTTTCATATTCATTGTAAATTTAACATATTAAATTTCCTTCTCATCAAGCTTGCTTTTTCTCTGAACATAACCCAGTTAATCTAGATGTCTTCAAACCTATTTTATCCATTATTGAGAGCAATGTGGAATCTAAACTACAGAAATTATTAATATGAAGGCTTAAAGCAGAGGTTTGGAAGAAAAATGAGGTTTCCCGCTTCTTGAAACAAGAGAAATGGTGTTTTTCTTCTGTGAAATAGAGAACAGGGAAGGGTTACAAATTGGAAGAATTAAAAAATTATTAGATTAAATTTTAAACTTAGACTTTAAAGTGTGAGAAGCCCAAATAAGGATGGGGAAGAATGAGGGGGATTTGGGGAAACAGCTCCAATAAATGAGAGTCTAAGACACAAAATAAAATTGCTCAGATAGAATATGAAGAATAACGAAAGATCAAAGTACAAGTTTTATGGAAGGTCAGTGATTACGGGGTATGTTTTGCTGTGTGTATTTGTATGCTGAGAGAAGACATCAGTAGGTAGATTGAAGGTACATGCAGTTGAGCCAAATCTCCAGGGAAAGGGCAGAGTCCCATGTCAGGTAAGTGGACTGCAGGTAAGAGGATGCTTTCTTTTGAGACTGGCAGGAAGGAGGCATGCCAAGGTTCTGGTGCAGATATTTGTGTGAGAAAGTTGAAGAAATTTCTTCCTTATAGACTTCCTTTTCCTATAAAAAGGAAAGCAGAATAATATTGTAAATGTGAAAGAGACAGTATTGAAATTATGAGTTTTAATAACAAAGAAGTTGTAAAATAGTTGTTGAAGTTAGTAGGATAGTGAACTTTCCAGAAACATGTAACAGATGACCTGGCAATGTTGAAGACAGAGGGAAGGTCATAATTCTCATATATTTAATGACAAATATATCTATAATGATATAATTGTCTTTGATAGAATTATCTATTTGGTAGTGAGATTTAAAAAGACAGACTTTTGTTGGGGCAGGGCAGGTAGCAATTGAACCACAGCCTCATGAGCCGGACAACTTTAAATTTAGGCACATCATCCATCATGGTCTCTTCACCAGAGTCCAACCTCTATCCATGTTTTGTTATATACTAGTCATCACATCCTTGTCTTTTCATGAGTTTGCTACTATAACCTGAAGTAACCCCTACTCCCTACCTCTATTTAAAAGATATTCAGGCTTAAAACCACAACTATTTCCTCTGCATGAAGGATATTTCTTCAAATATTCTAAAACTGTCTGAGACTTTCTTTGAAATGTCATTGCACATAAAATCAATACTTTTATTTAAGTTTCTTAACTGTTCTCATTTTTTTCATCTGTATTGGTTTTGTGGCATAATTCAATGCCCAGGTACTTGTCTTATATTGTATATCCTTCAGTGTCCTTTGACTACAAATATTATATATGTACACAATAAAAACTTATTCATTTAATATGATTGATTCAATATAAACAACTTTTTTCTGGTGTCTGGTGAGTAAAATAGATTGAGGATGAGTAACTTTTGCTTAAAACACAAGATAGTAAATATTTTTAGCTTTGTGGGCCAAATATCTCCTTTGAAAATATTAAACTAGCCATTGTAGTGTGAAAATAGCCATAGACAATATGTAAACTAACAGGAATGGCTGTGTTCCAACAAAACTATTTATGGACACACATATTGGCATTTCAGATAATTTTTACTTGTCAAGAAATATTCTTCTTTTAATTTTTTTCTAAGCATTGAAAAATGTAAAAAAAAAAAAAAAAAAAAGCAAATGTTCTTAGTGTATGAGTCATACAAAAACAGACCACAGGTGATGTTTGGCCTGTGGGGTGGAGTTAAGTGATTCATGCTATCAATCAAAATTACTAATGTACAAAGTTTGAAACCTGCTAAGCAATAAATCCTTATATGTGTTTGAGATCCACTTTTTGTTTTAAATTTTAAAGCTAGAACATGGCTTACAGATTTTTCAGTCTTTGGTTTCTGAGAAAGTAGCATGTATGTCCTGGCACATGAGTGTTGAAGCATAAGTCTTACCAGTTCTGTGGTCTAAGGCAGGTCATGTGATATCTCCAACCCTCAACTTCCTCAATCATGTCATAAGAGGTAGCTATCTAATAGGGTTCCTGTGAGCATTCAATAAGTTAATAATGCATCATTTCACTTAGGTGAGTGTTTGTACATAATAATAAAAACCTAATAAATATTAGATTTTAAACAGTATTATTCAAAAAATTTTTTTTTCTGGAAGATTAAAACAGTATTGCTAAGAAATGAAGGTCTTTCACTACTCATTTAGTGATAGGATCAATGCTAAAAAATAGGCTTCCTGACTTTAAATATCAACATTTCTCCCCATTCCTCCACAAGAAGGAATTCATGAATTTAGCTCTTAATGAAATACTAAGTTGTTGTAAAATATCTTTGGCTTAACTGAAGTTCAGAAAAATACCGTTTGCTTTGTTTTGTTTTGTTTTGTTTTGAGATATGGTACTACCTAGAGTACAGAAAAGTCCTAGATTTAGTAAATCCATTTCAGACAGGAAAAAGCAGAAATATATTTTGTCTGGCTAGAGAAAATGAAAAGATAAGAACTTTAATTCTCAGTATTAAATACAGTAAAACCATAACTTTTAAAGTATTAAATATTTGTTTCCCATTAAAACTTAATAATATAGAGACTAAAGTAATTCAATGTTATAAAATCTCTTTTAAGTTATTCTGATTAATTAAACCAATCTACAGGAAAGTAATTACCTCCTGTTCTTTTTATTAGAAGGTGATAGATGATTGATATAGCTAGATTAGACAGAGAGATAATAGATTATAGAAAAATAGATGATAGATAGATAGATAGATGATAGATAAACAGATAGAAAGGTAAAGGTAGATAATAGTCTTAACAAAGAATCAGACTTATGTAGTCGGGTATAAGTATTTGGTAAAGTTAACTCTGTAACTGGCAATATTAACATGTATTCTGTAGTTCTCAAATCTTATGTCTGGAAAAACATAACTCCTTATAAAAAATATTTAAATCTTATAAGTAAAGAGAAAACAAAGCAGTCATGGGAAATATCATGTTGTGTTTAATGTAATACTGAGCTCTGTCACTGACTCTATCTGCCACCAAATTATGAAATGTTAGAAATGATGTCAAGAAACTTGGCATATAAAAATTTTGATATGAACTACTCAAGACATAAACATAAATGATGTTTATTCAGTGATGCCAAAATATACAAACCAGGGAGTATCTGATACGGTAATCTTAAATTCAAGAAGTAGGAAAAAATATGTTCAAGTCTGTAGCTGATTCTGTATAAATAAATCATATTTCTATGAATAATTATATGGACAGATCAATTCATGTAGCATAAAATATAAAAAGACAGTTTGATGAGTTTGTATCTATTTTATAAAACACACTTCTTGCCAGATTTGTGCAGTTACTCACTTTTTAAATCATCTGTAATAAAATTGTGTGTATCTGCAAGGAAGTGTATATGACAGAAGGCTTTCTTACCTCAACATTGATGAACAGAGGTAAAAGGAGCCTGATGGCTATTAAACAGTCAAGAACCATCTGAGGAGAAATCAATAGCTTTTTCCTTTGGCAACTGGTGAATGTCAGATCTAGGACTAAAACCCAGGTCCTATAACTTCACACTAGGTAAACTTCATTTTTAAAATATTCTGCTTAGGGTTGATAAATGTGTTATGTGTTCTCAATGGAAGTCACAAAAATGTCCTCATCATATCATCAAGAAGTTTAGAGAAACCAGGGGGTAAGGAGGGTTAGAAGAAATGATTGACACAGTTGGGCCAATGACTACTGTGAACCAACCATAAGAAAGTAGAGAGATTTTTATGGTAACACATTTCAAACTGCATGAAGATTTACCACATACAAACTAACAGTGAATTTGTTTTAAATTCATATTAAAAGATGAGTAAATGGATGATACAGGAATAGCTCACAAAATGGCACCATTCTTCCTCCTGATAAATTATTTTCATAGTTCCAAAAATACTACCATAAGAGTCATTGAGATAATTACTCCAGCTCCACCCTGTCGTTACAAATGTTAATGCAGAAAGATTTAAAGATCTACATTTAATATGGATGACTGGATTTGGTTAGATCAATAGCTACTGAAAAGTGACTTTTCTCTACCTTTTATTGTGTGCTTACTTGATTCAGTATTAAGATTAGCTTTAAGCAGTTTACACAAGGTCTTCATTTTCACAAAATCAGTTTCAGGAAGCAGGTTAGAAATGCTTTCATCTGAAGTAGATTCAAGTGAGGCTTCTCATAGGAACCGGTTAAAACAGAAGCTTATATTTCATGAGCGTTCACATGGGTTCCCCACTAGGAGGCACCAGCTATGTGGTTATATGCCAAGGGAATTAGAAAAGTTACATAATTTTAATATGGTTAAAAAAACATATTCTACCAGTAACTGTGTGATAATAAGCTTCTGAAGGTTCATGTCAAACACTAGTTTAAACTCTTGTTCCATAACTTTTGAAGAAAATAATTCAGAAAAAAAAATAAAGAAAGATTTTGGTTTTTGTGGGTTTGGGAAGTGGGGAGTATTTTAGTAGCGCCAGTCTGAAAATTGCTTAATGCTCTCTGTATTACAGGGCAGATACAGATGTAAAACCCCTTTATGGATGAGCATAGACACAAATCAAAGAGGTTCTGATATTCAAGTGATAAGAGTATAACAGTCAGGTTGAGGCCAGTACTGCCATGAGACGAGCTGGTCAGAGACCAGAATCACCTCTGGGCATGTAGAGAGCTGTTGTGCTCATTTAACTACTGGACCTCAAGGTAAAAATCATAGTGCTTGTATCAGTCCATGCATTAGGATGAATAACAAAATACTGGAAAATCTTATTTTTACTTGATTTTAATTTCATAATTTCTTTTTGTTCACGACTTATAATGTTCATAGCCTATCAATACATTATATATACAGTGTATATGAATGCACACACACACCCACTCATATACAGAGGCATTATCTAATAATTGTCTTTCGGATATGTTAAATGATCAAAAGTGTTCAAATACCCCTGCTTTAGAAATAAGATGTGACGCTTTCCCTAGTAAACTGGGAATTCTAAAAAGCTGCAAGGAGTACAACAAAGAAGTAGAGAAACCTTTCGTAGGTGGGTGATAAATAGAGCCCAGGAAATAAGCCCCAGCACAGAATAAGGCCTTGGTAGAACACAAGCTCTAACAAATGAAAGGTAAAGCTGGATTTTTCCTAAGTAAAAAAGAAACTCACTTTATAGCAGATGCAGTTACAAATCAACCACAGAACAATATAGAGAATATACAGCAAAGAAACAGCAGCTTCTGAACCAGAGCAAGAGAAAAACTAGTATATGGTGTACAGAACCAACATAAATGCAGAAAAGCCCAGACCAGCCCCTCTCAAGATAATTCAAAATGAAGTGCAAAGAAGGAATACAGGAATACAGCACAGTGGTTAAGAAAACTCTGTAAACAAAACAGTGGGCTCCATTATTTCAGTTCTGTCTCTTACTGACTGAGACCTCGAACTTGTCACAAAATCCCTCTAAATATCTCAGCATAAGTCTCTACAACTGTGAAGTGGGTATATTTCTGGTTTCTTATAAAGATATAATGAGATAATGGGTGTGATGTATTTAGGTCATTGTCTGGGATAGTGTATGCTCTCATTGGGTATCAGCCACTAGTAGCAGTAGTTTTGTTGGAACACATAAACAGATTTATGCCTGCTGTCAGAAATGACCAAGATGGAGAATAAGAGAAAAGGCAAAAATATATTTGAAAAATTAAGATGTATACAGCATGAAGTTTAGGAAAATTACTTAGTAACAAGTTAAGTCATCCATCACTGGTACAGTGGGTTGAATGGTGGCCTCCCAAAGAAATATATAAATATTGTAATTCCCAGAACCTATGAATGTGACCCTATTTGGGGAAAAAAAAAAAGCTTTTGGCAAATGCATTTAAGTTAAGGATCTCAAGATGAGATCATCCTGGCTTATCCACCAAACCCAAGTGTCCTTATAAGAGACATACAAAGAAAAATATACACAGAGGAGAAGGCCATGTGAAGGAAGTCAAGATTGAAGTTTTGCAGCCACGAGCCAATGAACCTACAGAGCCACTTGAAGCTGGAAAAGGCAGGAAAAGAAATCCATCCTAGAGCTTCTAGTGGGAGTACAGCTGCCAGAACTGTTAGAGAATAAATTTCTATTGTTTTAATTTACTAAGTTTGTGGTGATTTGTTATGGCAGCCTTAGGAAACTAATAAAATTGCTTAAAAATAATAAAGAATTTGTAGTTAAAAGAGAACACAGGGGCATTGCAAATATTAATACATTTATCAAGCACAGTGTGTCTGCTATACAGCAAAACTGTTAGGACCCATAGAGGGTACAAAAATGAATAGCTCCTAGTAATTAGAAATATTTGGGACCTAGGTGACTCTTGAAGTATCATTTTTTTAAACTTTTTTTTCCATTAACTTTTCTGGACAATTTTTTAAAAGAATTTTACTTTTTGTAGAGATACCCATTTTTAAAGTAAAAATGTCTAGCATCTAAGGGTTTTGTTGGGAATGAAAAACTTATCCTCTGCCCTCTTAGGCTCATTGTCTGGGAGCATGTGAATTAAACAAACAAAAGAGATATTAACAGGAGAAAAGGCATATAATTTTTGTTAATATTCATGGGCATGGGAGTTCACAGAGAAGTGAAACAAAAAAGTGGTTAGACTTGGGAACATATAGACCATCTTAAAAAAGGAAAAGGGATTTGGGCTTCAAAAGACAAAAAACTGGTGAACTAACTAGGAACCTTATGAGGAAACCAATGAAAGTTAAGGGTTATTTCAGTATGGTTTGTTGTTGATGCATACTCATCTTGTTCCAACTGTCTCTTCTGTGATGAGTCAATCTCTTCCTCCAGATAAGGGAGAGAGGGACACTTCCACAAGGGAAAATTGTGCGGCCTTCACAAAGGAAATCTATGCCTTGCTTTTAGGCAGAAAAGGGAAGGGTAGAGAACTCTTCCTGAATCTGCTCATTCTCAATTGTTTTCAGCACAAAATAATCCTAAGCCTAAAATAGCATGTTTTGAGGTGGCATATTTTGGACCCTTTCAGTCTTAAATGGCCACCTTACTCAAATTTTGTGACCCATGAATAAATTAACCAAGTATATAAATGTGCAGATACACACAATTTACAAGATTGCTATTATTATCCACTAATTATGATGAAAGAATTATGGTTTCCCAATTGTCTAAGGTCATGGTGCCATTTAAAGGTATAGCCAACACTCAAACTAGCACTTGTCTGAATGAAGTTTGCCTTCTGAATCACTCCTCTATTGCCATGTAACCTAGTCTCATACTTACATGGCTCATTATAATACAGGAAGTAATGAATCTGGCCCAAAAAAAGCCATTTATATTTTCATTGTGTTCTTATCATACTTAGTTTTCATTTATTGCCTTATACGCTCAACTATAATTTTTGTTGTTACAAGGTTTAAATGCCAGCAACCAGATAACCGATAAACAAGTTGGCAAGATTATCATTTTCAGTTTTTTAAGGAACCTCCATACTGTTCTCCATAGTGGCTGTATCAATTTACATTCTCACCAACAGTGCAAGAGGGTTCCCTTTTCTTCACACTCTCTCTAGAATTTAATGTTTGTATATTTTTTGATGATGGCCATTCTGAGCAGTGTGAGGTGATACTTCAAGTGGGAGGGAGATGTAAGAGGGAGGGGATATGGAAATATATGTACACATATAGCTGATTCATTTTGTTATACAGCAGAAATTAATACAACATTGTAAAGCAATTATACTCCAATAAAGATGTTGAAAAAAAAAGGTTATCATTTTCTCCAGAAAGATATTCCTTAAAAATATTCCCTAGATGTTTAAGCAGCAGATGGTATCTAATAAGTTAAACTCCATGGCAGTCATGAATGAATGATGATTAAATTTTAAATCAAATCATGTTCTCAGAAGTATCTTGATATCTCATTTTATTTTCATTAATTGCACTCTGAATGGTTCAAGTCTTAGAAGTAATCAATGCAATTCCATGTGTCTACATTTAGTATGAAATGTTCATTTGGAAGATTTTACAGATAATCAGGAAGGCATAGATTTATAAAATTCTGTTTACTATTTCATTTAACAATCCAAAATATATTAAGCTCTTAATATGTGTCAAGCTCCAAGGCAGGTGCTAGGGATAAATAATACATGATTCTTCCTGCAGGAAACACCTAATCTAATAAGAGAGACTAATGTATAAGAATGTAGGGACTTCAGAACATGTAGAACAAATAGTCATTGTACAAAGATGGAGGTGAAATACATTTCAGGGTAGGTCAGAAATTGATCATGAAAGGCAAATAGGAATTACTGGGCAGACAAAGCAAGGACAGATATTTAAGGCAATGAGAATTCCATTAGCCAGATCAGAAATAGAATAAACTCAAAGATCCCTAAGTTTTTCATCTTAGCATGCATAACCTAACATTTATTGTACATTTAGTATAAGGTGAAGATGTGGAGGCATTAGAATGTACACATGCTACTGATGGGAATGTAAAATGGGACAGCCACTTTTCAATTCAGTTGTCAATTTCTTTAAAAGTCAAATCTATGCCCACAGTATGACCTAGCCATTCAGATCCTTAGTACTCAACCCAAAATAAATGAGAGCATATATCAAGACAAAGACTTCTACACAAATATTTACAAACTAATTATTTGTAATAGTCTAAAACTGGAAACAGCTCAGATGTCCATCAATAGATGAATGGATAAACAAATTGTGGAATATTCATACAGTGGAATACTACTCAGTAATAAAAAGGAATTATCTATGACACACATGTCAACATAGATAAATCTCAAAATAGTCATGCTGAATCAAAGAAGTTAGCAAAAATAGTACATATTGTATGATTTAATTTATATAAAATTGTAGGAAATTCAAGCTAACTGATTTTGACAGAAAGTTGCTCAATGTTTGCCTGTGAATGATATGGGAACTCACAGAATTGGGTGAGAGAAATGGATTACAAAGAAGCATTAGGAATCTTTAGGGAGCAATGGATCTGTTCATTATCTCGATTGTGGTGGTGGTTTCATAGGCATATACATTTGTCAATACAACTCAAATTTACATATTAAATATATGCAGTTAATTGTATATAAATCATACCTCAATAAAGTTTTCAAAATAACTCAACTCAAGAGGTGACAGAATTAAGAAGAGAAATGTACAAATCTATGAATTTATACATTATGAAAAAGTTCTCTCTGTAATTGAAAGAAAAATCAGACAAAAATCAGTAAGGAAAATAAGACTTGAAACATTATACCTAACAAAACTTTACTAATTCACATGCATATAACAATGTAAGCAACAGTGGTAGAATGCACATTTATTTAAATTCAAATGAAATATTACACTAAACTTGGGAATGGTGTAATAAAGCAAGTAAAAATATATTTCATATGACTCAAATAATACAATGTATGGTGTCTGACTATAGTAGTATTAAGCTAAAATATATAACCAGATGATAACTAGAAAATTCTTGGAAGTTCAATAGCACACTTCTAAACTTACCTTAGATCAAAGAATATATCTTTGTGGAAACTATAAAATGTTTTTGTTTAAATAATGAGAAAATGACGCAAAACACAACTTGTAAGATGCACTATATGTTAGCTAGGAAATTTGCAATTCTAAATTTATATATTAAGAAAGAAGAAAAACTGACAGCGATCTACGCATCAGTCTCAAAAATAAAATAGGAACAGCTAATTTAATAAAAAAAGAAATAAAAGTAAGCTGCTAAGATAGAAAACAACAGAAATTGGGGAAATTTTTTAAATAGAGTATAATTAAAAGTCTAAAAGTTGGTTATTTGAAAAAACTAATATCTTAGTCTGCGTTCCACTGAAAATAGATCTTAAAACAACAACTTTTATGCAAGATAGTGTATTTGAGGGTTTATCTCAGGAAGCAAGAAGGAATGAGGGAACAGACATTGAAAGAGAAAGTAGAAAAATAAATATCAAGGGTAAATTATCAAGTTAAGTATCACTATGTTCAAATAAGTCTCAATTCTGTTTATACTTATTAATGCTTCTCAGAATCATTGACTAGAAGGTTGAAAATATGTATTCATTCAAGGCTTTCATCACCTATATTTGAGAGTTCCCTAGGGGAAGTACATCCCCAGTATTTGCATCTGTCAACAGTCTCGTTCCTTAATCCCATATGTCAGTATTGTAGAAAATAATGAAAGAATAAGGAAAAGTGTGACATGAGTGCTTGAATTAGACAACAGCATAAAGTGAGTTGAGGACTGAAGGTTTGCATAGTTACATCTAAAAATAGATATATAGCCCACTAAAAAAATTGATAACTTGCAACATTGACCAAGAGAAAAAAAATACCACAAACTACCAATACCAGAAATAAAAAGGGACATAATTTCAGAGCACTTAGATATTAAAAACACTAGATATTATAAAAAACTTTATGCCAATGAATTCTTTAAAATGAAGAGTAATAGAAAATATGAACATTTATTTAAGCATTAAATAAGTTAAATGAAATATTGAAATCCAGAAGATTTATGCTACCAATATGAAAACTTATGATAATGTATAGTAGTTAATACTTACCCGTATGTGCACAAGGATAAAGAAATAAACCAAAAATAGACATTTACCTGATACATATAACCCTCCAGTGTTGTGAATAAAGGGTTTTCTTTTTAATTAATGGTGATAACTCAATAATATATACACATGGAGGAAAAAAATCATCCGTAACTCCACATCACAATGTATTTAAAAATTATTTTCAGATCAATAATTTTCTCTAAATTCAAAAAGACAAAGAATAAAGTCATTAGGCTAAAATACAGGAGTTTATCTTCAGACTTGGGATAGAAAAAAAATTCTTAAACAAGATAAAAACGAAAAAACCCAAGAAACAACATTGACCACACAGGAAACTTTGATGAGCTTGAGTACAATCAATTAAGAATTGCTAGCAGAAAGAGATATTGTAAACTCATTACATCACCAAAAATTCACTCCAATTTATCAATATTTATTTGCTTAAAAACTAGAAATAAAAATTTCCTTATGTTGGTTAATTGTATCATTATAAACTTTAATAAACATAATAATGGTAAAAAATTGAATTCTTAAGAAAGTATATCTATTCTCACAATTTTTATTCAGTACTGTACCAGAGATTCTACTGAGTTAAATAAGACAAGGAAAATAAAGCAACAGAAAATAAATTAATTAAAAACACAAAAATTTTAAAACAAGAATTAATTCTGTCAATATTTGTAGGTGATATTATTGTACATATAAACAATTTATAAGAATATGATTATGAGATTTTATAAGCAGATTTAGCTATTGGGTTAATGTATAAAAATCAAGTACCTGTTCATGAAAAAACAGAAAATAAAATTTTAGAATGGTAATATTTACAAAAACATTAAAACCCACCTAATGCTTAGGAATAAATCTAGCAAAGTTTATGCATTAGCTCTACACACACACAAAAAAAAAAAAAAAAACTATAAAATATTAGTTAAGACAAGTGCATTATGTTAATATACTGGAAGATTCTATCCTGTAATGATGTCAAAGATTCTAAAATAGATCTATAATTCAATGAAATCCCAATCCAAACTCCAGCAGGTTTTCTTTCTTGTAATTTACAATCTCATTGTAAATTATATATGAAAGTGAGAATTGCCAAGATTAATCAAAGAAATCTTGAAGATTAACAAAGTGAGAAGGATTACAATAGTGGATATTAAGGTTTATTATGAGGCTAAATTAGTTACAACTATTTGGTTTTTTTCTCAATGTTGAAAATAGAATAATGGATCAGAAATTTCTTTCCAAAGACAAACTTCCACACAGGGCACTTGACTTATGACAAAAAATGAAGGTACAAAGAAGAAAAGAAAGGATTTTCAGTACAATATGTCAGTTATTCAAATGGGAAAAGCTGTATCTTTATCCCTTCCTCATAAAAGGCAAAATTTTATTCATATATTTTATGGAAATTATGGTTAAAGATAAACCAGTAAAATGTCTAGATCATAATATATGAGCTCGTACTTTCTGTACCAAAGCTTTTTGGTACAGAAGGAAACTTTAATAATTAAAAAAAATAGTGATAAATTTGACTACATTAAAATAGAAACCAATGTTAAACAAACATACCTTAAGTCAGTGAAAAAACAAAGCAAAAAAGATACGTCTGCAGTCCATATAATCAAAAATAGAAAAAACCTATACACAGAATACATAAACTTTTCTTTAAAATTGTAAGAAAATGCAACCCAATAGAAAAGTAGGCATCAGCATTTTGAAAAGAAACTTCATATAAAACAGTATCCAAATGGACAATTAAATGTATGAAAATGTTCTCAATGCATATCTTTAATAATCAGGGAAATATAAGTTAAAACCAAAGTAAGATGTCCCTATATAGTCAAAAAAATGGCTGAAATGAAATAATTGGCAATGTTAAATTTTGATAAGGATGCAAGGCAGCTGGAAAATGTATAAAATGTTTTTACATACCACATAACCCAACAAGATTTCCTTCTCTCTCTCTCTCTCTCTACCCCTCCTTCTCCCCCTCATTCCCTCTCCCTCCCTGTCTCTGTCTTGTCTAACCATCTGTACATACAACAAAAGGCATCAGTGCATCAAGAGAAGAGAGGATTATGTGTGTGAGTATTCGTAAGTGTGTGTTTTTGTTTATTTGGCATACTAAATTTTGGAACAAAACAATAAAATTAAACAAAATGGATGAATCTCACATTCTAAAACAAATACAACAGAGCACATACTGTATCAGCCCAATTATTACATGAATTTCAAAAAGAAGTAAAACTAACCTTTGATGTTAGTGTTTACATATATGATGGGAGTGGATAAGATGATTGGAAAGGAAGAGGAATATAATTTAGGAATGTTAATAACGTTGTGTTTCTGACCTATTTGGGAATTACTTGGATGTTTTCATTTTTTACTAATTTTTTGCACAGCACTTAGTTTTGCAGTATTCCAAGTATATGATTATTAAATAAAGCTAATTTGGTTGTGTTAAAATCCAGTTTTCTAACTACAAAGAAAAACTAAAAATATAAAATATCATAAGAGAAGAAAGTATATTTATGAAGATAAAAGACTGATGCTTAGTCTTAGAAGAACAGGTGTTTCTGAGGCAGAAAGGATAACACCTTAGGAAGCAACAATGAATTAAATCGTAGCTGAAAACTTGCAAAGGTTAAAAAAAAGTAAGAACTTGACTTTACAGAGCAAATACCAGGAAAATATAATATATACTTCTTTCTGTAAAAATTATTAAACAGAAGCCTCCTCAATATTCTGTAATAACCTATATGGGAAAAGAATCTGAAAAAGAATGAATATATGTATATGTATAATTGAACCACTATATTGTACACCTGACACTAATACAACATTATAAATCAACTATACTACAATAAAATTTTAAAAAAAAAGCCTTAATTAAATAGAGTGAGAAGACAAAATAGGGTGCTCTTATGCCCTGTGACCATACTGGAGCCCAGCAAGAAGAAGAAAGACTCCTCTCTTTTCCTGGCAAGGACTCAGCTAATGAAAAGCCATGGACTCTCTGTTTACTGTAGTCGTCCCACTCATCTTCATTTCCCTTATTATAAATGTGTTCTCCTTCCCTTGCTATGCCGGGACTTGCACAAGGCTCCCTACAGTCGTAGACCCTGAATTGCAATTCTCTGCTAATCCTGAATAAACCCATCTTTGATAGAGAAATATTTAACAGTCTATTTGCTTTAGGTCAACATTTTACAACTCTATACCATCCCCTAGCATAATATTGAGCTTACAGCAGACACAGTGCTTTACTTTTATTCCATTATCTTCAAGGGTTATATTAATGGTTATGTTAAACATAGAAGGCAAATTTTAATCAACATATACACTCTTGCTTATTACCTAGTTTTTAAATCAGTGTATATATTCTTGCTTATTGCCTAGTTTTGAATGTTTAAAATTTTCCTTTTAAATTTATTTATACTTATATGTATAATCAGAATTGCTTGTTGTAATTTGAGGCCAGTATAGATTTTGATATGGCACTAAACATATATGTGATAATACATACCAGAAATTATGAAATAGATTTCATAGTGATTAATAACATACAGTATCTCTTTGTTCATAGAGTCTTTGAAATTATTGGCATAACTTTTAAGCATGTATTCCAAGTCATAGATTTACATGCTTAAAAGTGTATGCTTAGAGGAATAAGGTAGATATGTCTATCATTTCTGATAAGAAATAACAATTGTCACTTCAGAAGTCACATTTATAAATTTCAACACTTTATTTAATACAAGTCCTCTTGTATTTGAGGTGCCAGTGTATTAACAGATCAGTTACTTTCATCCAGAAATCCTGCAGCCCAATATCCTCAGGAATAATAAGTAGCACAGGATTTTAGGAGAACAAAAGGCAACAGGATTATATGGACAAGTATATGAAGGATATGAAGTAGCCAAACTACAAAGAATTTTTCACCCAGTAAAATCCCCTCTGTGTAATATATATATATATATATATATATATATATATACACACAGTTGTCCCTTGGTATCTTTGGGAGATTTGTTCCAGGACCCTAGGGAATACCCAAATCTCAGGTTCCTTATATAAATTGGCATATAACCATGCACATTCTTCCATATACTTTATATCATGTCTAGATTACTTATAGTACCTAATACAATGTAAATGTTATGTAAACAGTTGTAAATACAATGTAAATGCTATGTAAATAGTTGCCAAGGTAAGGTAAATTTAAGTTTTGTTTTGGGGAACTTTCTGGAATTTGTTTTCAAATATTTTCACCTCATGGTTAATTGAATCTGGGGATGTAGACCCCTAGGATATGGAACGGCAATTGTATGTATGTATCTGGGAATGTTACAGTTTATAATTTAGATTTTCTCTAAACAGTGAGTGGCAGAGTCAGATTGTTTTGCCCAAAGATCACCAAAACAATACTTCTCATTCAACAACATGACTTAGAACATTACCGTGACACCCTTAACAGATATTGTTATTTCTCTCCCTTAAATTGTATGTGTTTGTGACTTGCTTGTGACCACACGAATCAGTGACAGAAGTGGCAGTCAGAGGCTTCCAGTCATAAAAGAGATGCAAGTTGTTCGCTGGAACACTAATGCTGAAGCCCTGAACTGTCATGTAGAAAATCTAATGACCATAAGACCACCATGCTAGGAGAAAGCCTGGGTCACACAAGGAGGTCCTATGTGGCTGTTTACATCAACTGTCCAGCTGAGATCTAGGCTTACAGCCAGCAATAACCACTAGACATGAGAGTAAATATCCTTCTGATAATTCTAGCTGCAAGCAGTTGAGCCCACCCACCTAGGCTCAAAGTCTTCTCAACTAAAGCTCTAGCTATTGTGGAGTAGATTACTATCTCCATGGCACTTTTTCTGAACTTTTGACCTGGGAATAGATTATGAAATAAATATTGATTTAAGCCAGTAAGTTTTGGGATATTCTGATTTGCAGCAATTGTAACTAAAACAAACAAAACACTTTTTAATTAACGGTATTTGAAAATTATTTGTGAGAATCTGTGACTCAATTCCAGCTGTTTTCAGGGGAGCCAATATGGGTTTAACTGCATGTCAGTGGGATAGTTACTTTTTGCTGGTGACTGTTTGTTATCAGTTCGTGATACCAGCTCCCAGTGAACAGTTAATGTGTTTAAATTCTTATAAAATGGTAATATGGAAATAATATCAGAAATTTAAGAATTGAGCATGTGTGAGGATGGAATTGCACTTGAGAAGGACCACATTTTTCCTGGTTAGATTTATTCAAGGAATGACTGTACCTATTCCAGAGACATAAAAGTAAAATAATCTGATTTTAAAACCACATAAATATATGTCAATATAGTACTTTTCTAAAAGAAAAATGCCAAAAATACTAACCTACTATATAAGAATTTATAGATTTAGTTTGTATGGTATAGTTTAAAACCTTACTTAGACAATAATTTACATGTGAAATCACAGTGACCATTTATTTTTGCAAAGAACTCTACAATCTACTTTAATGTATACCCAAATTATCCACGTGAGGTAATATCTCATTTTAGTTTTGATATACATTTCCCTGATGCTTACTGATGTTGAGCACCTTTTTTTTTTTTTTTTTTTTGCTGTACACGGGCCTCTCACTGTTGTGGTCTCTCCCATTGAGGAGCACAGGCTCCGGACACACAGGCTCCGGACGCACAGGCTCAGCGGCCATGGCTCACGGGCCCAGCCACTCCACGGCATGTGGGATCCTCCTGGACCAGGGCACGAACCCGTGTCCCCTGCATCGGCAGGCGGACTCTCAACCACTGCGCCACCAGGGAAGCCCTTGAGCACATTTTAATGTACCTGTTGGCCGTTTCTATGTCTTCTTTGGAAAAAATGTCTATTGGGTTCCTCTGCCCATTATTTAACTGGGTTGTTGGCAGGGGCGCGGGGTGGGGGAGTTGCTATTGAGTTGTATGAGTTCTTTATATATTTTGGACATTAACCACTTGTCAGATATATAATGTATAATATTTTCTCCTTTTTGACAGATTGTCTTTTCATTTTGTTGATGGTTTCCTTTGCTGTGCGAAGCTTTTTAGTTTGACATTGTCCCACTTGATGACTTTCCCCTTAATCCTGAAGCATAATGACAACTGTAAATAATAACTTTATTTTAATTTTACACACATCACACATCAATTAAAACCTGCAGTTTTTGTGTTACTGTTTGTTTTTTTTTTCTTTTTGTCGTTGTCTGTTTCTTTGTGTTCTAGACTGCTAAATTGAGAAAGTGTGTGCTGTGGTTATTGGCTCTGTGCAGCATTGCAAGAGATCTGGGGAGACCTTTTATTATTTCTTTCTGAATCAGTTTAGTCTCCTTTGGTTGTTTTAATAACTTCTTGGCACTCTGCAGTAATTGTGGCAGTTGTTTCTCTTTTGCTTTTCTGTTAAGATAATGACTTTATAGGAATGTAATGCATTGTGAAAATGTCTGATGAACAGATTGATATGCCTTTTCACAGTAGTTTATTAAAACACATATTATGAAAAATTTGCAACAGGTCAGTTCAATTCTTATGTAATCATGCCACTTATGGAGTGTTATTTTACATAAGATGAAACTCCACTAAATTTTACTGCTAGGAGAAAGGAAACATCTAACATTGGAAAAAGAAGAAAATTTGCATGCTTTTTATAAAATTTTAGTTTTTAACATAATAAGTATCAAATTGTTTTAATTAAAGGTTGCCTAAAACAAGACTATAGTGCATATACTCAGAAAAAGAAAATTAAAGCTATTCTCAGGGTAATTTTAAACATTAAAATATGCTCAAAACAAAAATAATTTAAATTAATGAATATAAACTTTAATACAGAAAATATGGGTATAATAAAATAAAATAACTTGACCAGGAAGAAAGAACTTAATAAGAAATAAGTCAAAATATATGAATTAGAGGGAAAAAAAATCACAATGAAGAGTTCTTTGGAAACAAAAATTTAGACAAACCACTATCAAATGCAAGCAAGAGAAAATATAGAAGTTGTAAAAAATAATTAGAAAAAATATACTAAGATAACATAGCAAAATAGTCTTGAAAAGAAAAAAGAAATATTGAGAGAACTGTACCATCACAATACACTGCAAAGATGTCTAAGACTGTCACAAAATGCATTCAATCAATATACCTTTTTTTTGTTTTGTCTGTTTTGTTTTACATTTTCTATCAGACAATCACATAAAAGTAAATTTCCAAACTATCTTAAGAACATAAAGAACATTTTGGAAAACTTCCCAGGTCATTTTATTAGGTTATCAAAATCTTAATTCCAAAACCTTATAAAATAGCTCTGAGTACAGACTAACAGTATTTATGAATAAAAATGAATTTATACTACACAATATATTTTAAAAATTGTATCTTAAGCATAGTAGATAATGTTATAGTTAATAAAAATGATTTATTCCAGAAAAATGTATAGTTCAATATTAGAAAACTATTTCTGTAGTTTATCACACCAATAGGTTAGTGAAAAAAGTCAAATAGATAAAACAGTGCAAGAAGAAAAATATAAGGCATTTTTTAAAAATTCAACAACAGTTTCTTATACGTTAAATTACTAAATGCAAGAAATAAAGATATTTTCTTCATAAGATATTGAGTAAGCATCATTATTAATCAAAAAGATTAAATATCCATAAAATTTAAAATATCTAGACATTTACTTGAGAATAGATATGCATGATATAAGGAACTAAAATAAAGGAACAAAAATAAATCTTAAGGGGCTTCCCTGGTGGCGCAGTGGTTGAGAGTCCGCCTGCCGATGCAGGGGACACGGGTTTGTGCCCCGGTCCGGGAGGATCCCACATGCCGTGGAGCGGCCGGGCCCTGAGCCATGGCCGCTGAGCCTGCGCGTCCGGAGCCTGTTCTCCACAACGGGAGAGGCCACAACAGTGAGAGGCCCGCATATCGAAGAACCTGCTGTATAAATAAATGAAATAAAATTCAAAAAAAAAAAATTAAAAAATAAATCTTAAACAAGGAAAGCACAAAGTTAGAGAGATGGCAATTGTCAATATTCCAAAATTCATCTGTAGGTTCGACTTCATTTTGCACCAAAATAAATTCTAAATGAATAAAAATATAATTATGGATAATCATTAATGGCCATGATGGAATAACAAGGATCAGACATAACTTCTGACTGTAAACAAGAAAACTGCAGAATACATGAAATAATTGGTCTCCGACATTGTACACCAGCTGCATAGGACTGGGATTCCTAGGAAAGGAAAACCAGTAGGGAGAACGGTGTTATTCCAGCCTTCTGCCTGTAGATAATTATTGTTCTGAAAATACAGAGAAACTGCTCAAAGCTGGGGAAATAAGGGAAAAAAGAGCTGTAAACCTAACAATCCCAAGAGTTTGCACAAAATGGGAGACATTTGAGCTCAAAACAGAGTGAAGATATTACAGTGCTTTTTCCCAAATAAAAAAATTCTGTATTTTCTTGTTTCTCTCTTTTTTGAAATGTCTTCTCATTTATTTATTTTGACTCAGTTTACACAATTTGGATTTGCCTCCCTGGCTTAGAGACTCAGATAATTTATCTTGTCAGCATCTCCTGGGCACAAACTGACTGCAAAGAAAAATAAAACCTAAACTCTTTCCACTGGAACATTTTGTCTTTGTTAAATAAAACATTTCCTCTTCCTGGCCATTCAGATAGTCCCTTTGTTATAGAAGCCCGTATATCAGGGCAAAAGCCAAGGTTTATATTCATGATGAGGATAAAGAAGAACAAAATCCAGCTTTGTGTATGCATGTGTGTCTTTCTGTTAGTGTAAGTGCTAAAACTTAACACTCTGCTACTGTATTCATGAAGAGGAGATTGGTCTTTTAAAAGTACTATGTAGTCACACAAAGTAACTTTAGTGAAGATAAAAAGGCTCTGTGAATATTGACTTTTAAAAGCACTCAAGATTTAAAGTGAAAAATGAAGTTTAAAGATAGCATCTTTAATATGAAGCCAAATGTAGGAAAAACTTTATTTTATATATTTATACTCCAAAATATTAAGATGTAAGATTATATGTGAAGCTCACTTTTTTCTTCATGCATGCTTATTTTATTTTAGATCTTTATACTGTTTATATAATTGTTTTTTCTATTTATTATGTAAAAATTTATTAGTAATACATTATAATTATTGTTTTACATCACCTCCTTGGTACCACAACCAAGTGAATCACATACCTATAGCCAACCTCCCCTCTCTCTCTTCTCATAATTATCCACTCTAATGTACCTATTCTTTAATTATTAAGTATAGTATTTTTTTTCTAGATATTGTTGATTCTCAATGCATATCAGCATTCCTGCCAGGAAAAACCAGAGAAGCCCGATTTGACATATGTAGGTGTAGGGGTGTGTGTGTGTGTGTGTGTACATGCACACACACATAAGTGCACATTAGGAGAGAGATGAGCCAAACGGGATGTGAAGGGCCAGGATCCCATAAAGAAGGAACTATGGTGAGATAAGCTTATATTCTGCTTGTACTTTTTCTTCAAGAGATTTTCCTATTCTTCCGAGAGATGGGGTAGAAGTTGAAAATACAAACAGAGGGCCAGAACATAAAGCTACTGCTAAGTGACAAAGAATCCATCAGAAAATTGGCAATTTCATGGGACTTAGAAGAGAAAAATTGAAGTCCAGAGCTATGGAGGCAGCCAGGATTTGGGAGGGAGGGGTAAATTGTGTCACCCCAATATTAATATGGTAAAATCTTAACCCCCTTACCTCAGAATATGACTATTTGGAGATAGAACCCTAAAAGAGGTATTTAAGGTAAACTAAGACATGTGGGTTGACCCTAATCCAATATGACTGGTGTCCGTATAGGAAAAGGAGACTAGGACTGAGACCTAGGGAAGACCATGTGAAGACACTGAAGAAGCCAGCCACCTACAGGCCAAGGAAAGAGACCTCAGAAAAAAACTAAATCTACCAATACTTAGATCTCAGGCTTCTGGCCTCCAGAACTGTGCGGAAATACATTTCTATTGTTTAAGCCATCCAGTCTATGGTACTTTGTTATGACTTTGTTAGCAACTAATACAGATTCCGGTGAGAAGGAAAACACAAAACTTTGAGACCGACACCGTGCTGGCTTTTCCCTTAATGCATTGGTCAAGTTTTTCAACCACAAAGTTATACAAAAGGGAAGCAAAGCAGGAATCTGGTGAAGGGCAGAAAAAATATATCCGGGATCTCATGGTGCTGAGGAGGCAATACTTGAGTTCATGTCTTCCAGGATCTCAGTTAGGAAACTTGGAGGATCATACCCAAGGATCTATTACAAACTGGGTGGAGAAATCTCTACCAAAACAATAACCCAGGCTTGAACCGGCTCTGGCTGACATCATAAAAAAATGATGTACCACACTTTTTCGGCTTACACAGAGTAAAGCAAACTCTCTCTGGTAGGAGATGAAGTTATTCATTTCCTCCATAATTTGCTACACAACATTAGTCATATAAACAATGATTTCCAGGCATATGGAGAAAAAAGTGCACAGAAAAATGTAGGAGCTATCAAAGAAAACTTTAAAATTGTAGTGGTTAATCTGTTGAAGAAAACAGAAAGCAAGATGTGTAGAAGTGAGTATATTTTGGATAATTTTTAGGTGTGGAGGCCAAAAATTTCCTGTCAAAATTGGATGTAGATTTTAAGAGAAATATGGTTGGTATAGACTGAAAGTGTCTGCCTAAACTTCATATGTTGAAATCCTAACCCTCCAATGTAATGGTATTAGGAGATGGACCTCTGGTGGGTGATTAGGTCATCAAGGGGGACACAGAATTTGTGCTCCCACCAGACACAGAATTTGCAAGTGCCTTTATCTTGGACTTCCCAGCCTCCAGAACCATGAGAAATAAATGTTTATTGTTTAAGTCACCCAGTCTATGATATTTTTGTTACAGCAGCCCAGATACACTAAGAAAATAGAAATTGAAGATGATACAAACATGTCAAATTCTTTCTGACATCAAATATGTGGTGTCTTTTCTAACACCAGTTCTCTGACATCAACTGTATATCCAGGAATTCAATTTAATTCTGACACTAACTGATAAGAGTTAGTACAAATTTCACAAGTTAAGGTCCCATTTCCACAAGGCTGTCCTACTTCACAGGCTAGTCAAAAGTCCCAGGACCAATCCCCATATCTGGCCATCTGGCTATAAGTCAAGTGTTCCCACAACGCCCTCCTCAGTTTTAATAATTCTGTAGAATATTCACAAAACTCAGGAAAACAATTCACTAATGGTTATCATTTTATTATAAAGGATACAACTAAGGATCAGCCAAATGGAAGAAATGATGGGGAAGGTATGGGAGGAAGGTATGTGGAGTTTCTGTGCCCTCTACTCATGTGCCACCTTCCCAGAACTTTATTGTGTTCACAACCTAAAAACTCCCAAAGTTTAGCTTTGGGTTTTCTATGGAGATTTTATAAAGTAAGCATGATTGATTAATCATTGGCTATTGGTGATTGAATTAATTTTCCAGCCCCTTGTCCCTCCTAAAATGTTGTGAGTGGGGCTGAAAGTTCTAACGCTCTAACCACCTAGTAGTTTTTACTAGTGACCAGCCCTGCCGAGAATGTATCTGGCCACCAGCCAAGAGTCACCTCATTAGCATAAACTTCGGTATAATTAATTGAAAGACATTCCTTCTGAATAACAAAAGACACTCCTATCACTCAGAAAATTTCAAGGATTTTAGGAGCTCTGTGACAGAAACCAGGAAAAGTATATCAAATATACTTTTTATTACACCACATAAGATTTTAGGCCTGAATACCTGAAAGGATGGAATTGCTATTAATTGAAAGTGGGAAAAATTCAGACAGTTTGCCTTTGAAGGAAAACAATAGTTTAGTTTTGAATATGTTAAATTTGAAATGTCAAATAGTTTTCTAAGACACGTTGAGTGGTTATATCATGAACCATAAACTAAATTAAAATTTAATAAAATATTGCTACAATCATTAACATGAATTGCAATAACATTTTTATTTAAAATAAGCTCATACTCCACATGCCACAACTAGAGAAAGAAAACCCTCAAGTCACAGCTAGAGAGAAGCCCGTGCACCGCAACAAAAAAGAGATCCTGTGTGCAGCTTCTAAGACCTGACACACATAAAATTAATTAGTTAATTAATAAGCTCATACTAGTAAAAAGAAAAATACAAAAATTATAATAGGAAAATAATATAAATATGCTATGCCACTAATTATAGAAGAAACAAGAAAGCTTAATAAGCCTGTTGAATAATTCAGTAGTTAATAAGTCAAATTAAATAAAATGTGATTTTGTTTCTAGACAGGTATAAATCATTGTTAAAATTGGCAAAGATGAAACAATTATAATGATAGCACTGATGGGAAATGTGTAGGGTCATTGGTAGTACTGGTATAGTTTTTCTGGAAAGGAACTCAATATATCGAGTCACTTAAAGACGTAAAATACATTCATTCTCTTCCATGTAGTAATTTGTTTTATACTTTTATTTTAAGAAAAAAAGGTTTTTTTGTAGGAACTACATTTGGAGTACTATGATTTATTTTCTCTTTCTTCTCAATGGCTTATTAGGATTGGAATAAATTATAATTATCTTGAGTACAACATGTCTTACTCCTTTTTTCTTTGCTTGGAATTCATGAAGTCTTGTCTAAATCAGTTGGAATTTACTAAAATCCTATGCTCTAAATACAGTGGCTGGAATAAATAAGTGCTTCCTGACTGTGAAGAAACAATTTTCCTAGTTTCCTAGGGCCATAATAACAAATTACCACCAACTTGGTGGCTTAAATCTACAGAAGTTTATTCTCTCATATTTCAGGAGAACAGAAGTCTGAAATCATGTTATCTGCGGGATTGGTTCCTTCTAAGTCTCTGTGACAAACTGTTCCATGCCTCTGTTAAAAGATAAATGGAAGCTTATTAAATTTTAAAAAGTTTATTTTAACTAAAATCTATTTCAATCAGGCAGTGCCAAACCAGGAGTAATTAGGAGCTCTCCACCAACAGGAGCTAGGTGCAAGACTTTTTAGACTATGGAATAATGAGAGTTCAAGGCACTCACAAAAGCAACACAAGGAAATTATTTGATTGATTATAGCTTAAGTGGCTGCCTCATTTGGGAAAGCATAGTTGGCCTTTGTGGCTGCTGTCTTTAGATTTTGATTTCTTAAACTTGAGGCATTTACAGGCTTAAGTTTTAGTTTGCTTATCTGGGCTACTAAGGCATGAGTTACCTCAGCCTAATGGCCTCCATGTTTAATTTAACACCTGTCTCCTAGGATTTGGTTGCTGCAGGAAATCCTTGGCATTCTTTAGCTTGGAGATGCATTATCCCAACCTCTATCTCCATCTTAGCATAGCTTTTGTAACCATAAAGAATTCTGTTTACCAACAGGAATCCTGAATATTAGTTCATGGTAAACAACATATTCATCCATTTCTGTTGAATAGTACATGCACATATTCCAAAATAGTTATGTGAGTAAAATGGAAGAGAAATGAATTTTATCCAACTAAAATTTCAATAATCATGTTAACTCTTTATATTATTTTTACAAGAAAAATTATTTCTTGTTGATAACATGAACAAGAAAAGTTACGTTACAAATAACTTGTATTTTTAAAACCTTTCTAAGTATCTCTCAAATTCACTCACTACTACCACTTCATTCTGAGTCACCATTATTTTATCCAGACTACAGGACATGTTACTTGCTTCTGGGCATCCTCAAGTGTGTCCTTTTTGCTGCAATCAGAGTGATAATTTCAAAATGAAATCTGATGATGTTGTATTTCTTCTCTACTGCACCCTACTCATGTCATGTACTGTACCCCATTACTCTACATAATGAACAATTGATTCCTAGTAGTTCCAAAATCCCACCTGATTTCATGCTTGTTGACTCTCCAGCTTCGTGTACCACACTATTCCTGCTGTCTGCTGTCTAACTCTTCAGCCTCCTTGCAGATCCTTGAGGTGTCATGCTGTGTCTTGCCTTTCTCTTTGTACATGCATTTCTCTTTGCCTAAATGTACATCTACCCAACACCTATTTAATCACCTCCAATGTATTGCTTATGTAATTGCTTTTATCCAGATTCAATTCTATCCCTAAGAGAAGAACCTCCTGACTAGGTCAGTGATGAGACAATACTGTATGGTCTGGAAACTCATTTACCCCCCTCATTTTGGTAACTATGCCAAGAGCTAACTCAGTTGACCTGAACAATCTATAGGGAGACGTCAAGGTGTTGGCTGATATCGATGTACCTTGCATCAAGGATGAGCCCTGGTATGAAAGACCTGGTGTTGGGATGCATATCTTGGGCCTTGGGATGCTATGTCTTGGCCTGGAGATTCCTTGACCAGTGTCTTGTGTCTAGGTGTTCCCAACCCCTCTTGGGCTACAGTATGTAACCAGATTTGGGGGATTAGGTTTGTTCTCAGATTCAGAGTGCTCTCAGCAGTGCACCCAGACTAGTTTCCTGTCTACTAAAGCCTCAGCCAGGATGCATACAGAACTTCCATCTTTGGACTAGACTATGGAATAATGAGAGTTCAAGGCACTCTCATCACTACACTTCTCTGCTCACAAGTTTCCCCTAATATATCCTATGCTACATCTGCAAATTGTGTTGCCAAAGTTGTGTGTCCGACAGTTACTTCCATCTATTTTGCATCCTCATGACACTCATCTCTATATCATTTACTATAATCTCAATTGTTACATTTTGGCAATCATTTGATTAATGTCTGTCATCTCATCTGAATCTATGCACCATAAGGGAATGAAAACAGAGATTGTTTTGTTTTATTTTACTTGTTCCCACATCTCTGGCAAAAAGCCTAGTACATAGTAAAGATTAATAAACATACTTGAATGAACAAAATATTTGGTAAATCATTTAACTCAATGAAATAGGTGATGTAATAGATATTTGTGGATGAAATGATATTTCAATGTCTCTCATGTTATCCCACAATGACAGTGGTAAATTATATGCTTCTGGCAAGAAAAAGGACAGGCTTAAGTGTTTGGTGATATGAACCCTTTCTAATAAACTGACGTTACATAGATCATTTAAATTATGCAATTTAT
The DNA here is from genome assembly GCF_963455315.2 of Globicephala melas. Classification (NCBI taxonomy): domain Eukaryota; kingdom Metazoa; phylum Chordata; class Mammalia; order Artiodactyla; family Delphinidae; genus Globicephala; species Globicephala melas. The sequence continues at coordinate 25,057,431 of NC_083317.1, forward strand.
CAATTAGAGCTATAAAGGAAGAAAAATGATGCAATATTTGCAATGGCATGAATGAGAATGTTAACGAATGATTTGAAGCTATTTCAAAGAAGGAAGATTAGGGCAGCTTCAATTTAAATACCACCACATCATAGGCTCCAACACTTTGCATGAATTCTCCAATTTAATTAAGTAGCTATTACAATAGGCCTTCAATGGATATTTTTGGACTTATGTATCAATAAATTAGGGATAAGGTATTATTAAGAAACCCAAAATGTTTGCCTCTAAATTTAAAAATGTCCCTGTTTTAAACGTTTGCTAAAATGATGAATCACAGAAGTTATGCCATAAAACTTATTTCAAAAACTTACTTATGTTAGAAATATATTGGCTATATATTAGTCAAAGTTTGCAAGTATAAGTTTCTACAAATTTCTCAAAACGATTACTAATGTTATTACAAGGTCTTTATGTTTCTTTGAATTTATTAATCAACTAAATTTTAAATATCCCTGCTACTTTGGTCAATCTCTTTTTTATCAAAGTGATTATATACGAAATAATTTTATATTATATCATAGTTTATAATGTTGATAGTAAAGAATATACATGAAAAAGTTTCAGAAAAGATAAAGGCCCATAAAAGTGAAATTTCAGAATAAGTAATAAAAAAATACCTTGTATATTTCCAGAAAGGAGAAAAAATTTGTCAATCCAACAGGAGCAAAATTCACAATAGAATTCCACTTTCTAATATCTCAGTCAGTTTCCAGAAGACAATATCTTTAATCAGTCTTGAATAACATATGTATCCAGTTTATAAATCCATGTATTGCACTCAGAATAGTTCACTCAATTTATTTCTTATGAAATATTTCTTGGGATGATACTTGAGAATAATACCAGAGTTTTAACCTAGAAAGAAGATTTTTTTCACCTAGGATTAGTGAAAAAAAAATGAGTACAGGTCATCAATGGAAATCACAGGATGACAATGGTGCAAAAGTGTTGAAAAAAAAAGCAACCCCTGGAGACTCCTCCTTACCTTATACCATCCAGAACACAAGTCCCAGACAAATAATAGATCTAATATGAAGATAAAACATAAAAGTTTCTAGACAATCTTGTAGGAAAGTAACTTTATGCCATAGGCATGGGAAAATATTTCTTAAATAGGGTACAAATCTACTGACCATAAAATAAATGATAAAATCAACTAAACTGTATGAAAATAGAGAAATAAGAACTTCTAATTATGAAATAACACAAGTGATCTAAAATGTAATGTAGTCAACGGAAGTGTCACTTGCAACACATTTAAACAAATCATTAAAAAAATCATATACAGAAGTTACTGTCAATCAATAAGAAATTTGGCAGACAACCCAATAAAAAAATAAGAACAAGAAACTTAAGTAGACACTTTTACAAGTGTAAATATGAACACCCCAAACATATAAAAGGAAGTTCAAATTTCTTAATAACCAGAGAATTAAAACCAAAGAAATATGCCACAACTTATCTACAGAATATCTAAAACATAAGAATTAAAATGTTGTAAGTTGTTGACAAAGTAGAGCCCTAGAAATTTGAATATAGCATGGAGAAAAATATATACTGGTACCTCCACAGTTATAAACCATTTGGCAATATTTCTAAAAACTGTGCTTATGATGTTTAGCGCAGTATTTATTTTGGACAAATTTACTCTTGGTCAACAAGTGGCCTAGCAATATATTTGGAAATTAGGGCTGATTACAGCCTGAGTAATTCCTCCAGGTTAAGGCCCACTGAAGGAATTTTTATAGGAGATGAAATAGATTCAAGAAAGTGGAAGAATGTTGACCTAAGCTGGCACAGTGTAATACAGTTAAATATAACCAAGGGATTTAAAATTTCTTTCATCAAATCAACTTGGCCATTTCTCAGTCTATCTTATACACAGAATGTTTTTGGTCTGCAACAATGTTTTTTGTTTTGTTTTGGGTCAATTTTTCACTTAATCATATATGCATCTTTAGTTTTCATGTGCTAGTTTGGCCAAAAGAAAACAAACACATATCACCATCTAGACCATTACATGTGCCTTGAATTCTAGATTCCCAAGAAGAGGCTGTGTAGAAGATGTTGTTGTGCCACAGCCATAATCCTCAAGACTTACCATTTCAGAGCATCCCAGCTCTACTAGAAACTCCTTGAGGTATAAAAGTTGGCTTGTCATACAGAGTGAAGTAAGTCAGAAAGAGAAAAACAAATGTCGTACGCTAACACACATATATGGAATCTAAGAAAAAAAAAAAAAAAGGTCATGAAGAACCTAGGGGTAAGACAGGAATAAAGACACAGACCTACTAGAGAATGGACTTGAGGATATGGGGAAGGGGAAGGATAAGCTGTGACAAAGTGAGAGAGTGGCATGGACATATATACACTACCAAACGTAAAATAGATAGCTAGTGGGAAGCAACTGCATAGCACAGGGAGGTCAGCTCTGTGCTTTGTGACCACCTAGAGGGGTGGGATAGGGAGCGTGAGAGGGAGGGAGATGCAAGAGGGAAGAGATATGGGAACATATGTATATGTATAACTGATTCACTTTGTTATAAAGCAGAAACTAACACACCATTGTAAAGCAATTATACTCCAATAAAGATGTTTAAAAAAAAAAAAAGTTGGCCATCCATGCCTGTGTGTGTGCATACTGCAAACTGACAATGTTGGGCAATTAACACCCCCCTGGGGCCACCCTCAGAAAAGACCAATGGGTGTTGGTGAATAAATATCAAACTCATTTTTCCCTCAGGTCAGGAAATTCTGACACTTGTGTTCTATACTATCCCCCAAGTTTCCAGTGGGATCAATCTCTAGTTGCCCCCGTGGTAACTTGTTTAATAATGTATCATTATTATCATCCTTTCCTTCCCTTTCTCTTTTATCCCTCCCAAGAAGAGTTTCCTAGGATTACCTTCCAAATAAAGTAATTACTCTTGAATTCTTGTGTTGATGCCTGTTTGTGTAAAATACAATCTAAGATCAGTTGGGTCTTTGTTTAAACAAGCTGATCTATATGGATTCTTGTTGTGGTATACAGAGGCATTGTGTGGACTTTGGTTTTTGCTGAGATATTATGTCCTTTTGATGATAAGAAAACTGTATTTTATTTTCTTCATGTATTATTTTCTTGATTCTTGGCTAGTAAAGAATGTGTTACCAAGTAGAATCTGTATATATAACTTTCTGGGCCCTAGCACAGTATAATAGTACTAAGTTTACAAATACTTCATCTTAACTGATTCACCAGTATCATATTTGGGTTTTTCTAGTAGGTTTTGCTCACCAGAACTCTGAAATGATGTTAAAGCTGGAGATAGTATCACACAGACTAATAAGAAATAACTTAAAAGCACAATAGGTGGTTATATTATTTTTTATTACCTACAACGTTATGTTGTCTATGGTAATGAGGCAAGTAACCTCTTGGACATCCCCATTATTGTTTTGTTTTGTTTTTTATATGAACATACTCCAAGTTGTTTGTTTGCATGTTTATTTTGGTTTGGCTGTCATACTCATTAAGGTAAAAAATAAGGATTCAGGCCAATTTGAATATGTTTTGTGACATTTTTTATCTGCTTTAAATTCCTTTGAACGCTGCTGTCATATTTTGAGGGTTATGAGGACAGTTGTAAAGATTGTTAAAAAAAAAAAAATCACTGATTTGTTTTCCTGCCTGTTCTAAGAAATGTTTCCCTCTGTCACTGGTAATAGAAACAGGCAACTTCCTATGAAAAATTAAACAATTAAAAATTTCTTTTGTAACTGTAAATATCAGCTCTTCTGATATTTAGGCAATCCTACAACAAGGAAATAACATGTAAGCACTTGAAAATATTCATATAAATGTAGGTAGGGATATAGAATGCACCCCATTAGGAGAAGACAAGGGCTGCTCCCATTACCAGAATCATCTTAGGTTGCTCCATTGTGGACTTGATAGGCCATCTAAAACCACAGTCTTTTTAAATTTTTTTAATCTTTTATTTATTTATTTATTTTTGGCTGCATCGGGTCTTCATTGCTGCTTGTGGGCTTTCCTAGTTTCGGCAAGTGAGGGCTACTCTTGGATGCAGTGTGCCAACTTCTCATTGTGGTGGCTTTTCTTGTTGCTGTACACGGGCCCTAGAGCATGCAGGCTTCCGTTGTTGCAGAGCGTGGGCTCAGTAGTGTGGCACTCGGGCTTAGTTGCTCCGTGGCATGTTGGATCTTCCCAGACCAGGGATTGAACCTGTGTCCCCTGCTTTGGCATGCAGATTCTTAACCACTGCGCCAACAGGTAAGTCCCTAACACCACATCTTGAGCCATTTGTATAGACTAAGGGAAACCATTGTTTCTTAGTATGACTTGTCATTCCTCTTTTCCTTAGGTAAGTCATAGAACATGTAAGGAAGATGATGGAGAAGAATCAGAGAGGTAAATATATGAATACCTGGTGTTTGGAACAGATTTATCTACACTTAAAATAGAATTTGGGTAATGAATTTGAGGCTTTTCAAAGAAGATAACAATTTTCGTTTCATTTAGTTTTTTAATAATATGTGAACTCAGTCAGAAGACAAGTAAAAAGAATATAAGTTGCTTCCTAGACTACAAAACCAGCTGATATACGTTTCTTTGAGATCTTATAGTCATTTTCCTTTTATATATATGTAGTCCACATATCTCATAATTCTCACGATACTGGTACAGAAAATGCTTGCTGTTAGCATGAGAACACAGTATCACTTCAGAAGAAACTTTATATTTATCTCTGCAAAGCCCTTAGCAGGATGTTCCTGATTAAGAATACATTTAGTAAACAGAACCCAGGATTTGTGAGCTATGGTCCCCTGGACAATGTCTCATAAGCTGTCCAAGTCCCCGGGCTTATAAATGAAGACTTTTCATCATTTAAACACACTCCACTGAGAAACATTGCAAGAAAAGAACTGGGTTGAGGAATTTCATGAGTAAGTTGAAGGAATGGCATTGTGAGTTTATTTTGGAAAAACTTAAAAAAAATTGTGGTAAAGCCTGCCACAAGGTTTTCATATTTTTCTTAATCCCGTATCTTTGTTAGTCAAATTTTGTACAAGGAAGGAGTTGGGGGATGGGGGTAAATAGTGCACACATTGTATATGTATTGTTAGTTCCATTATAAAGAATTTATGCCAAGAATAAATTATCAGAATTAGCCAAAAATGATTAATGTATTGAAATTTACTGGTATTTAGAGATAGTAATAAGCTCTATGACAGAAAAGGGAACAGGAATTTCTATGCTTTTACTATAAGTGGGTGAAAGTTTTATAATAATTTCTTTACATAATAAAATGTAGCTATTAGAAAGAATAAAACAGCTGTATGTACTGATACTGAATATATTTAAATATTTCAGAATAAATTTACTTTGAGTCTAGAAAACAAATACACTTAATCACCATATAGAGCTATCCCACTGACTAGCTATATAAATTTTATATTTTAAGACTGTCTTTTCTGATACTAAAGAATATTTAAAATTCATAAAATACATTTCTTCATTAAGTTACAACATTGAGCACTGTCACTGAATTCATAATTCTGTAATAAAAAGGGAAAAGAAAAATCTCTTATCTGATAAAGCTATGCCAAATTTAATGGATATGAATATTTGAAACTTTTAGTAATTAAAGTTGATTCTTTATTACATCACTATTTTTCCCTGCATGTACACACACACAGAAATGCACAGAGAAATACTACATAGCTTTTGACTTGCATTACACTGATATTCTTAAGTATAGTGTTCTTATATACTTAACAGGAAACTGCCCTGGTTATATATTTCCCAGATTGTACTGTAACAATAAACATTGATATTTAGTTAAGAAGTACATTTTTATGGGCCATATTCAGAGGTAGGTAGCTTTTATTTTTTTAGTATTATTATTTATTTATTTATTTATGTTTTTTCGGTACACGGGCCTCTCACTGTTGTGGCCTCTCCCATTGCGGAGCACAGGCTCCAGACGCGCAGGCTCAGCAGCCATGGCTCACGGGCCCAGCCGCTCCGCGGAATGTGGGATCCTCCCGGACCGGGGCACGAACCCGTGTCCCCTGCATCAGCAGGCGGACTCTCAACCACTGCGCCACCAGGGAAGCCCAGATAGGTAGCTTTTATATAAAAAGTCAACAATTTTCAGTTCAGTGAACAAGTAGATATCAGAATACTATTTGGAATAATTAGAAAATAAATAGAAGCATGGACCAAACTACTTTCATTCATTGAATTTTCATGTATTTGGAGGTATAACATGTAATATCATTTTCCTAACTTTGCAATTAAAATCACGTCTTCCTATTCTTAAATTGATAGAGGGGAAAGATTGTCTTACAAATCTACAACTAACCCAACTTCCATAGGTTTTTCTCCCTTAAAAACAAAAGGAGCTAATTGTCCAAGATCCTTCAACATATCGAAATATTGAGATTTGCTTCTGAAGTCCAGAATGGGTCCCAAATGCTGCTTGACATATAGAAACACATTTCTCTGAACGCAGCTGCTTACTTGAAAGAAAGAAAACAGATTATCTGACTTTATCTGTTTTTTACAAAGACTCATTTTCTTTTAAAGGTCAAATGCCTGTGAGCACCTTGGTTTCTGGTCAATATGCTTTTCTCTGGAAAGTATAAAGGGCAAAAGGGCTACCTGAAATGAATAGCCTCCTTTGATTCCCAGCTGTGATGTGGATATGCGCTGATTGGAAAACAAAGACTGCAGAAGCTGAGCTAATTTTTCTCATTCAAGACCTGCTGTTGAAACAGCATCTGGACCTTATCATTCCAATACTGTATAGCCACAATCTGCTTAGGAAATTCACAGTAGCTATTGAATTATAGCTCTCTGGTGAAGCAAAATTTAGTAAGATTATATCTGAGATTTGGGTACTTTGAGATGCACATTTTTCAAGTCCCTCTCTTTTTTTTATTTAAAATGTCTAACTTTTTAAAAAGTGTCAAAGATCTGGCTGGTTCTGAATACCAAACAATATGAATGGAAATTATTTTCTATTTCATTTAAAAAGAAAAATCACATAAAGCAAATCTAGAATAGTGCATTTGAACCTCAACTTAGGAAAGATCAAGAATATACACAAATATTCAGGTAATTTTGTAGAAATACATATTTCTTAGGCATTAGATACCCAACTATGGGGGAAAATGTGATAAAAAGTCATATTCCCTTTAGGAAATTCATCATGTTTTAATAATTTTTGTTCTAAGTAATCATGGATTCATGATTGCTTAAATAGCTCTATTTCAGGATGTTTGAGGGTAATATAGATATAATCTCAACAAAGAAAGCTTTATTAAACTTCTGTGTTATATCTATTTAGGAGTACTCACTGAATCCTCAAAACAAAATTTAAAAACAGAATCAAGGAAAACAGGCTTTTCTGATTATTTTATACTTCATTTTGCGATATGACTGAAAGGCATGAAAATGGGCAATCAACATCTAGCAATGTACTTTTTCAGAAATCAAAAAAGAAAGAATAAATTTACCATACTTGGCTAATTCATTAAAATACTAAATGCTATCTCTAAAACATACCCTAAAAAAATAAATAAATAAAAAATGAAAGTAAAACATACCCTAAATCAATGTCCATCTCATCTGCTGCCACATTATATTTGGAAATCAGGCTTGAAATTAAATATTTGAGCTTTTTTTGAAGTTTTGAGAACATTTTTAAAAATTAGCATTCGTTTTCAATTTTAGTGAAGGCTTGGTATTTCCAGCACTTGTGAAATTATATGCCTTAAATATATTATATATTTTAAGTTTTTCGAGAAAGTCTGTAAAATAGCCTTACTTAAATAGGAGAACCAATTAGAGAGCTTGACTTTATTATTTACAACTTGAGGTAAGAAAACAAAGTGCAGTTCAAAAATGGAACTTTCCAAGAAATTAAAATACGTTTCTTAACATAGACTATTACAGAAATACATTTCAAATAATTCATTATTTTACTTATTTGTCTTTTTATATGGATAAGCTTTTCACCTAGAGATGAATCTCTTGACACCATGCACTTTTAATTGTTTTGGTAAAAAAATAGAATCTCACTGAGTAAACAATATAATGTGCCAAATGAACCATTAGTTCAGGAAATCATAGAAGTTTCTTTAGAGCATACTCTCTTGGCATTTTTACTAAAATACGTTGTAAACTTACGGTATAAGCACACAATAAGCAGTTACCTTAGTTTACATGAGCATAGAGCACTTTTCTCCCCATTAATAAGGACACCTTATTAACACCATGTGATTTTAATAAGCACAATTTTAGTTACTGGAGCTTACGGTATATGAGAAAACATATTTTCTTTGTTTCCTGATTATACTGCATACATTCCAGACTCTAAGACCCTGTTTAGACTCTTCTCCCCTCTCCCCTTGCTCTATCTATATTTGAACTACATTCCAACTTGACTGTAATTTGCATAGAGCCTTGATTTTATTCTATGTATTAAAAATGTTATTTAAATACTCATAGGATAGAAAGAACAATTTAGTCAGTTCAATGTGTAAATAATAAGATGATATCCTTTCTTTTTTAACCTCATGTGTTGTGTTCTGATGATAATTGTTTTTTAATAGAACTTTTTTTCTGCAGTGAGTTTTCTTAGAATTTATGCTAACTTGTTCAGTATAACATTAGTGAAATCTTAAAACAGAATAAAAATAAAATGATGATACTTTCTCTATTATTAAACATAGAACTAGGCCTTGAAAGAGCTAAATAATCATGTAAGAAATCAGACAAAGCCTAACAAAATATATTGCCATACTATGTAAATGCTGAAATGTAGCATTGAGATTATCTACATGCATGCCTTTATTTTACAAATGAGTTGTGTATATGAGTCCTCAAAAGGTTAGGTGTCTTAACCTTGCATGGTAACACATGTATTTTACTAAATAAAATATCTGTCAGGTATTTTTGAAATGATCATTAGTGGTTTTTAGTTACTGGTGTTACCATAAATTGAGTTTGAATTTAGGTTTAATATTCACACAATAGTACCATTATTTATGTGGCATAGGTAGGTAAGGACAATGCTGTGGAAAATACACTTTTACCATGGCTTAATGTCTTTTTCCTCTTATGAAATGATATTTTTTATGGCACTATAATAATCTGCCTTTCACAAAACTTTATGGCCATATGAGAAACTTCTTGCACACATTCCTGACAAGGTGGCAATTTAGTATCACAGTAGATCTGTAAAAGCAGAGGATTGAATAGGGAAAGAAATGAGAAGGTGAAAGAGTCACAATGTGGGAGAATCTGACTCCCTGGGAAGCAGATTCACTGTGCTGAAAAGATGAGGGCCTAAGCAAATCCTTCCTGGCATATGCTGACATGATGACGTGCCTTATTTCATGCTCCATTGAGAGAGAATGCAGCAGTTCAGCATTAATGTTCATTGTCACTTTCCTCTCTCTTGCTGATATGAGAGCCTTCATTACTGAGTGTAAATGCACTGCAGCATGCAAAGTAATATTCCGTGGGTCATATTTTCCTCTGTCATTATCTAGCCTCTAAAATGGGTGCACAGTTTTGCTGCACAAGTTCACTTCTGTATTCCATACTTCAAAAAATGGTTGTAACTTGGCAGTAAAAATGTGCAAAGTGACTTACTCTAGATTCAAATGCTGAAGATTGGCCAAGTTTTACCAATATTAATGAATAAATGTTTTTCAATGAGAAGCATAGAATAATATAAAGAACATGATCGAAACATAGGTACAGATACAAGCTCTGTGTCTCATTAGTTATTGTACCTTTGGAAAGCAATGTTTCTTGTCCCGAGTTTATCATCTCTAAATTACAATAGCAGTGCCTCTCCTGAAGAATTATTGTAAGGAATAGAAATAATGAATGTCAAAATCTTTTACAGTATCACATGGTAGTTATAACTAGAGAGGGTCTAAAAGATTTATCAGTTAGGGTTCAATTAGAAAGACAGAACCAATATGAATGGTATAGAATAATGGACTAATTACAGGGATTAGACCTTAACAGTTATGAGAATTGATACAGGAGTCTATGAAATTCCAGTGATGACCCTAATGTTGGGAACACTAGAAGTATTGTGAGAGAGAAAGGAAAAACTGGACTCCATGAACCCAAATTGGAATTCACAAGAACAAACTAGGTTTTTAACTCATCTGTCACCACCTGAAAGCTCTTGATGCAGGTAACCTGCAGGAGACCATGGTACCCTTTGCCTTGATGCTGCATACATTTGGCCTAGGACTTTGAGAAGACAGAAGATCTGGTGGAAGCTGGAGGAGTTCCCAACAGAGCTGCTACCAGACTCCAACAAAGTAAACCAGTAGATGATCAACAATGCATGCAAGCTGCAATGGTGTCAGGTGCCCTAGTCTGACCATCAGTGCATGCTGGCTACTGCTTTTCTTCTGTCTTCTGAATCTCATGCATTTTTCTCTTGAGTCCTGTTCTAACCCAGAACCATGTAGAGAAGAGTGTACTAATAAATATAGTTCTAGCATAGCTAAGCTGACATAGTACAAAGATACTTCAATAGGATAGTCTATGTTATTTTGTTGTAATCTCTCCCAAATCTCAGAGACTTAAGTCAACAAGGGTTTATTTCTTATGAAAGTTACCTGTTCATAATTATTCTGTGGTAGCTGTGTCCCACATCCTCCTTTTTCCTGGGCCCAGTCTGATAAAGCAACCTCTAACAGAAGCTGGTATTCATCAAGGCAGAAGCAAGGAAATAATGTCAAACAATGTACTTGTTTATAAAGCTTTTGTGCAGAAGTGACATATGTATACTTTGTTCCTGCTTACTATTTATTCATTGCCCAAAACAAGTCACAAAGGCCAAGTGTAATGTCAGTGAGACCAGAGAAATATAATCCTCCAGGAAGTGGGAACAAGTATTTGCAAATGATAGTACAGTCTTCCACAGGCAACTATTCTTGTGAAAAATATTTGGTGTACTCTCTTTGTTCTATGTGTAAGTACACTCACAGACTCTCCAGGTAGACCACACAAAATGTAATTTAATAATGGCATCAGACTCAAATCCAGGTCTCTGTGGGTTTTCTTGCTCAGAGACCTTGCCAAAAACAAAAACAAAACAAAACAAATAAAACAAAAACAACAAAACAAAGCAAAACAAAAACCACCAACATAAAAGCCACGCAAATTATTTGCTCCCTTTACTTCTCATATATTATGGCAGAAGACGAGAGAAGAAACGTGATAAGAATAATAAAGATAAATACAAGTAAGAATAGAAAGAATAGCACATTCACTACACCATGGCAGTTCTGAAATCACAAAGGGAAAGATGGTAATTTCTACTGTTAAGCTCTACTCCTTCTTGCTGGGAGAAGTTCCCTAATTCATAGCTTTTAGTGGACATAGCTTCACCCTGACGGAGAACATTCTCTGTCCATTATCCTACCTGGTTACATTTGAAGAGGAGAGATATGTCCTCCTTGGTGGCTGAGCAATTTTCAAGGTCTTTCTTGGCCTGTAGAACCTTGGCATTTCAGGGATCATTTTGGGGGTAGAACAATCACAGTCTTAGTCCAGGCTGGTGGGTTCCTTCAGTACAGCTTTGAAAACTCAGCTTTTTATTCATTAATTCTGATCAGTCCCATGTGCCAAGAGACACAGCCACAATTTGTTTTGACTCTTTATACATTTTTGTGGTCATTTTGAGGCAGTTCATTGGATGCCCAAGAGTCACATGTTTAATTTCTTTTCATTGAGTCAGTTAATTCAACTAAAAGACTTTATTGGTTACTGCCTGCCCACTAGACTACTAATTTGGCTTTTGACACAAAGCTGAGTTTTATTTGTCCTTGTCACTCAAATATTCTCTCAATTTTATATTTTACTGTTTACAGTTGATAGAAAGTTACTCTAAAGCCCCTGAATTTCTGGACCTACTTTTTTTTTTTTTTAAATGAAAACTTCTTTATTTATTTATTTTATTTTTGGCTGTGTTGGGTCTTCATTTCTTTGCAAGGGCTTTCTCTAGTTGCGGCAAGCGGGGGCCGCGCTTCATTGCGGTGCATGGGCCTCTCACTGTCGCGGCCTCTCTTGTTGTGGAGCACAAGCTCCAGACGCGCAGGCTCAGTAGTTGTGGCTCACGGGACTAGTTGCTTCGCGGCATGTGGGATCTTCCCATACCAGGGCTCGAACCTATGTCCCCTACACTGGCAGCCAGATTCTCAACCACTGTGCCACCAGGGAAGCCCTCTGGACCTACTTTTGTTGGAAGATAGTTTTCCATGAGTCTAAGCCATTTTGCACATCTCATAAGTGAGACACTGATTGGCCTTTATTCTTCCTTATTTTCTCAAGGATAGTTCATAGCTAACAGCCTTTGAAGAAGATACAGTGCCCTCCCACCAGGGCAAAGTGTAGATATGCTTATTGTCCAGGATAATGAAGATGAAGTCTCCTCTAGAGCAAGGGACAAGTATGCTTACTGTCTATCAGAAAATATTTGTGTTTCCTAAGCTCAGTGTTCCTCTCCTGTAATGCAGCCCATTGCATGTGCCAATGTCATCTGACGTTCTTCCCACTCTATGAGATTCGAGGCTCAAGAAACTGGCACAAAATGCTGACACTCTTGCTACTACTACTTCTATTGTAAATTTTGTCTCTGACCCAGAAGTTTCCTGTCTTCTACCAAGAGGCACCCATGAAATCATGAAATCATGGCAGCCTAACTAATTAGCTTGCAAGTGGTGTATAATCTCAGACTCTGAGAGTTCTTAATATTTCCCTGTTATTTCTGTTTGCAAACTGGACATTTTTTTAGTGAGTTCATGTCTTATGCACTCTCTTGCCAGATTTAGCCAATGAAAACAAAGCACTTTACTAATATTTTGTTTTTCAATGTCTTGGCATGAAGTTTGCCCAGTACATTATTGCTTTTCAAATTGTCACAAATTCTGTATCAAATGATTCACAGTGGATTATGCAATTCCTATCACCTATTAAGTTCCTCATAATGTTCTATCTGGCTCCTAAGCCAATGTTGCACTTTGTTTTTGTTATTGTTGTTGTTGTTACATCAGAAATCCGTCTCCAGACTACCAGTTTCCCTGATCCATTGAATTAGTTCTCACCTCACCATCCATTTTGCATCTACCAGAAAGTCATAAATTTAAATTACTATTTCAAGATCTTTATTATTATGTATAAACCCTATTTTAAATGTCACTGTAGTGGGATTATAAAAAGGGAGAGATCATGAACACTGACATTTTTTAATAAAGCTTTGTCTTGATTCTTTAGTTCCATTAAACTTTCCTTCTTCTCTTTCTCTTACAAAAAGATTCTGATGCAAGATTCTTGGCTTGACTAGGACTACTGAAAAGAAAGGAGAATAATATCTAATGTACACAAAGTTTACATTTTAAAGTAATTCTCCAGCAGAAATTTTAGATTAAACTCTAATTATAGATAGCTCTTAACTTTTATGAAACTACACCATAACTCTTAGTAGTGAATAAACTCTGGTAATTGCATAGTTCAATACTAACCTCTCTTGGTTGGGTTTCTTGAAATTATATATTTTCCACTAGGGATTCACATTATTTCATTTTCTATTTAGCTCTACATATTTTACTCATTAAATGTTTCATTGTCATTCCATAATTTATTTTAATTATAAATTCATACCCTGTACTGAATGAAACAATTAAATGAATGACTTCAAATAGTCCAAGCACTCCCAAATATAAATTGCCTTATGAAACGAAAACAGAACTAAGCAAAACTTTTTAATATTGACCATGAGACCATAAGAAAGAAACTTATACCCCAATTGACCTTGATTTAGTGCCAGCAATCTCTAAATCTCATTCCCTGTCTGTCATGTCATAAATCCTCCCCCATTCACACCACAAATACATGCTCCCTTGTTCTGCTTCTTTCAAATTTTTCACTGGGGGACAGGGGGGTAAATCTTCAGTCTGGCAGACTTTGCTGTTATAAAACACCTGCACACTTGGTATTGGCTCTCTCAGTCCTAGACTTCCTCTGGGAGAGTCATCCTATGCCTTTTGCTTTGGGATTTTCCTGCCTGTGTAATAAATCTTTTGATCATACCAAAGGAAGGCTAGACTAGGGTCATGAGTTTTGATGTCTGGACCTGACCTGGAAAGGGATTTTTCCCCACACTACAGTGAGGTTTTTATAACACTGATAAATGTAAAATTTATAATAAATCATGTTTATATTATCATATATGGATGTATACATATATACATGTATATGCATATTTTATCATTTTGAAGAATTTCATTTCATTTCATAAACAACTAAATTGTAATAATCTGTATATTTTATGCAGCAAAACTGCTTTACTTCCTCAAGTGGATTCTTTTAAAATGGAGAAATAAGTACTAGTTATTTTCATTCAGTTAAAGTAGAGGAATATAGACTGATTAATTGCATTATATTTATAACTTTAAAATAGATAAAAAGAGCAGAACAGTCACTTATACTTTAATTGTTTAAGTATAAATCTTATATTTTAAGACATCTGTCAATAATATTTGATTTTCTAAAAATGGAGTACTGATTTGCTAATTTTTCATTATGAGCTTGATAATCAAAGAAATACTTATTTGTTCTTTGTATACAAATTATCTCACAAGACTAATTATCATTACCAGTCAATTATTCTATTTGCATGAAACTTCCAGATTATGGATCAAACTGCTTTACCCACAAAGAAAAACAACTCTCTAAATATTGACTGAATTTATGACATGTCCAAATTATATAACTACAGAATTTCTTTCTTCCCATTGTTGAAATCTTAGACCCTTACAGCTAAAAGTAAATGTTTATAATTCTCCCTAGTGAAGACAAAACTAAGATAATAATTTCCCAATTAAAGTGACAGCATGTATCTTCCACAATCCTACAAATTCTTCATCACCTGCTAAACTCATAATGGGACTTTTTACCTTTTGTTATTCATTGTTTAAGAGTGAGGCATATCACAGAAACAATTCACAATGTGTAAGAACATCATATCTCACACTTTTACTCTAGATATTGTTTCTCATAAATAAAACTAGCAGTATCCACTGATTTTATTTTGGATTTCCTGTTATAGGATCCTTCCAAGGGCCACTTCCCAGAGAGGACCAGAACAGAGGGTTTCCTCACATGGCCCTAGTTCCCACCTCCAAGGACTGGGAATGTGGAAGTAAGTGTATTCCTTCTTAATGGTCCATGCTAACGGCCACCTCTCAGGGTACACCTCATAGCTGAGAAGCTTGTGCTCAGAGTACTAAGTATGCAAACATCTGCCTTTTCTTGTTCCTGAGCTCCCACTATTTCCAAAACTTCAAATAATTGCACATCTCTGACACCTTCTTTTCCTTCTTTTTCTCCTTACAGGGTCTGGCTAACCTGTACATTTTCTCCTGAATATATTGGCTCCTTTGATTTCTATAAGCTAAGCTCAACAACTTCCCTTGCTACTGAGGCGTTATAGAAGAGTGATTAAAGGAGAGATTTTAGAGCCAGAAAATGTAGGTCCTAATCTCATTCTTACCAAATATGGGCTGTATAAACTTTCCTCTGTTTCCTTATTCATAAAATGGAGAAAAAAATTGTAAACTTAACCCTAAGGGGTGGTGTGAGAACTGGATGGCTTAATACTTATAAAGGACTTAGAAAAAGTGCTGAGGCTCAAAGTTAACACTGTATAAGTTTGAATGCATACTAAAATTTCTATAAAATAGATAATCCCTATAATTTCTCCTTATGATCAATAGTTCCAACTTGACATCTACATTTTCTCTTTTCTGTAATTTTTATATTATGAGAGACTTTCTGCTTGAAGAAGAAGCATAACTATGTTATGTAATATGATATAGTTGGTTGTCCTTCAGAATCAGAAATTCAGTACAATGTACTTTATTCAGGCTTAAATTATTCTGGTTAAAACTGAAGAGAATGTTTGCTATTAGTAAGGAAAGATAAAAATTAAAATGTAAGAGAAAAAAGACTATAACAAATAATTAAGGAAATATAGTTTTTTTAACTTAAACTGCAAAGAATCATTAGGAAACAAAAGGCCTTGTGTCATCAGTTCAAATGAAGAAATCCCCTAATGGGTTATTTTATTATTGAGTTTTTAAATTTATTCAGAAATCTCACTTGTATTGTAAATTTCATGAACTTTCTCAGTCTCCTGACGTTACTATAGCTCTTTTGACAGTTTCAGGTACTTTTTTTTTTTTTTTTTTTTTTTTTGTGGTACACGGGCCTCTCACTGTTGTGGCCTCTCCTGTTGCGGAGCACAGGCTCCGGACGCGCAGGCTCAGCGGCCATGGCTCACAGGCCCAGCCACTCTGCGGCATGTGGGATCTTCCCAGACCGGGGCACGAACCCGTGTCCCCTGCATTGGCAGGCAGACTCTCAACCACTGCGCCACCAGGGAAGCCCTCAGGCACATTTTTTAAGAAGGCAATTGCCACTTTTATTTATTTAGTCCTGGACTATCTTCTTAAGATTGATTCGACACTAGTTTTATTTGGAATGATGTTGTATCACCCACAGTAAGAGAAATGTATAACTTTTATGTGATTTTTAAATCAATTAAGTCAATATTCACATTATCAATATATGTATTTTAGAATAGTTTTATTTATTCCTCAACAATTCAATACCTATTATTGTGCATATTATATACTAGATTTTTGTGCTAGGTCCTAAGGAATATGAAGAAGATTAAATGTGCTTCTGATTTCAAAGAGTTGACGACCTCGTAAGCAACAGAGATAAAAAAAATGTAATAATGAATATGAATTAGGTTGGCTAAGACTGTAATAAATATCTATACAAATACATTGAAAGAATAAATTTATACAGGGAAATTAGGGAAGCAATTACTCAAAAAGAAGCACTTGAGCTGAGATTTGTCTAATTTTCATTTCCTAATCATTTTTTTATATATATTCTATAATTTTCAAACACCAATTGCAAACCACACTAAAAAATAGTCTATTTAAAAAACAAAATCAATGGCTTTCTTTATAAGCATTATACTCCTAAGTGAAGAGATCATTGTATCCAGCAAGATCTTCATAGACTTATGTAACAGGAAGTGGTAAATTCCTGGGCACTCACCATCTTAATTAATCACTTTCCAAAAGAAGGAAACAATTTTTGTTTGATTTTTTTCCTTCCATGTCAGTAAATGGATACAAGTCTTCATTATGTTTCCTGTGGCCTTCAAACCTCTGGTTCAGGTCTTCTGCTTCTGCCCTTCTTCAGTGTTTCATGCTTTCACTTAGTGTCCAGCATAGAATGAAAGCCATCAACACTCATTCCTAGAGCTTAAGACCCTATGTATACATCATTATGTAGGAGGTGCTGACTTTCTATCTTCATCTGTAACCCTTCATTCCCATCAACTGAAGTCGAATTAGGTTCCCCAGACAAGGGATATTGGATTGGACCCATGTACAAACACACAGTCAGATTATTCAAGAGCATACTTTGAAGTGTCTATGATATGGATTTCTCTCCCTTGCCTGCAGTGGTTTAAGAGCCTCAAAATCAGGACCATGTCTTTTCTATGTTCATTTTCCTTGATTCATTTCTACATTTTCCATACCTAGAGGGTAGCGAACTCCTATTAATACTAACCCATATTTAGTGATGACCATAATGACAACCTTCCCAATGTCCTCAGGAAGTACTTGAACTTCCTGAAGTTATTCTCTTACTGAATCCAGTTACATAAATGTAAAGTGATTTTAAATAATCTTGGTTTTATGTATTGAAATTGTGATCTAGTAAATCTATCATGAATTCTGTATACTTTTGTGCTTATCAGTCCAACTGTTAGTGAATTTGATCAGATGGTTTATATCAATAAATATTGACAATTTATACATGATAAATATAAGTGAATTTCTTTGAAATTTTATCATAGTTTTGCATACATTAAAAAAAATCCATGCATCTGTTGGAATCAAATTGCTCAAAATATTTTCTACACTTTCAAACATATTCCAAACTGTATTGCCAAATTTTGATTGATAGAAGTTTGAATTCCTTCAAAATAGATTGACCATTAATAACTGGAGATAAATTTATGGTTATTATTTGAATAGCAAACTAGAAATGAATAATAAAAAGTTGTTTTTACTCAGCTGTTTGTCAAAATTTCCTTACACAATATTTCTGGAAAAAATATTCAATGATTAATTCTTGCTCACTATTTGGAAAGGAAATTATTATTATTATTATTTTAGCCACACCGTGCAGCATGTGGGATCTTAGTTCCCCAACAAGGAATCTAACCCACGCCCCCTGCAGTGGAAGCGCAGAGCCCTTACCACTGGATCACCAGAGAATTCCCTGGAAAGGAAGTTCTTAAGTTTATTTCCTGATAATCAATACAAAGTGAGAAATAGCATAAATGTTCTGGAAAAAAAAATTACACTTTAGGATAGAATCTAAAGTTTAAGATCTGTTGTGTGTGTAAATATACACACAACAAACTGAATTGGTTTCAGTAATTGCACATTTTGAACTACAATTTGCTCAGTATCTCTTTTTTAAGCTCATAAATTATATGCAGAAACCCAAACTCAATATTTTATTTGCATATCTGGGATCAGTAAGGCAAAAAAAAAAAGTATTTAAGTGTCTATATTTCTAATATACCTTAGTTTTTTAAATAATTTCACTTCATTTTTATATGAGACAAAAGCTTTTTGGAAGAGCCATGATTACGGCGCCCACATGCATCGCTTTTCTGCTGCTGTGGGTGTAGAGCTGACAAACACTCAGCAAACAGATGGCTAACCCTCTGAATGACATTATTCATGTTAAACAAAACAGCTTTTTGACGATCATAATGTAGCACCCGCTCTGGTGTTTTTCTTCTAAGGGCAGAGGAAATATGGTATTTAGTGAGACTGTCAAATGCGGTACCAGACTTTTGTTTGCTGACGGCCTTATTAAAAAAAGGAAATTGTTAATCAATTAGAAACAACTCCTTATTTTGTAATGTTCATCACAGAGCTGGAATAAAATTTAATTTGTCAAATGTTGTATATATATTTTTTGATATCAATGAACAAAAGGACTTTCGGTACATGTTGATAAACCTTAAGGAATTTTTTTTTTTCCAAATGTACTGAAAAGCTAAACTGAATGAATTACTACTAAAATTTTAAATGAAAACAAACACATATCACAATATTCAATTTACCCTTATCTACTTGGTACTAATTTTCCAATCTTATTTCAAGTATCTCATAATATTTCACCACTGGTACTAGATGATTATTTTATGAATCTAAATTTCTCATTATGAAAACACCTTTCAGATTAAATTATTTTTCCTCTGCTTCTTATAGAACTGAATTTCTGATAAGTCCCTTCAATTTACAACAACTTTCCACAATGAAATGTAAACGTGTTTAATCAGAATTCATTATCAGTTGTCAATGAAATAAAGTTGGTCTCCCCCAAGGTTTTACTTCTCTAAACTAATTGATGCTAATTCTGTTAGCATATTTTCACAGTTAACTTTCTCAAATTCTCTAATCATTATAGGTCTGTTGCCTGGCTACTCTACCAGTCCTTACTATTACTCAGATATATGGCTGCACCATACTGGCTGCAGCATCATGATCAATAATAAATCTGAAGGAAGAATTGCTCAAGGTTTTGAAACTACCACTGTCACCAAAGGCTAAGTATATCGACATTGTATTTGATGTATTTTCCTACTTCGGTAAACCAAAGACTATCAATAATTAACAGAAATAAATTGTATTTTTGCTATACTTTGTTGGTAATGCAAAGTTTATTTCCTAGTATCTTTTCCAGATGAAAAAGTATCCACTGAATTTAGAAAGGTACTTCATTAGGTTTGTATTTCTACTTTCATACCTAGACTTCATAGTAATATTTTAAGCCATATTTTGATCTCTTATATACATAAATGAAATGTTAGCATGAGAAACAAACTTTTTTAATACTGAAAGTTACAGAAATTACTCACTTTAATACCAATTGTACATATCTTTAAACTTAATATCTAAAATAAAGACAAATCCTTAAATATATATGTTTGTCTGCCTTGGAAGAAACAAATATATGTTACTTTCACATTCCAAAAGCCTGAGAAAATGGAGAGTGAGTCATTCACAGACCAGTTAAGGAAATGGTCGGCCTATTTGTGATTGAGTGAAATTGAGATGTTGAATGTCACTGAAGTTCTATTGATGTTCTTTATCTCCTTCCCTTTAGGAAATTGATTTTTCAGCACCATTTACATGCAGAACATAAAATAATTGCCAAAATACTTTAAGGGTGATTTCCTAAAAAATTATATTTTCATTTAAAATATTATAAAAATCATAATAGTTGTAAAGAGTTATAAATAATATCTTGAAATACAAGATTTGGGATAGTGGGGTGGTTAGCATCTGCTATAGGCAAAAAGTTGAGTTCACATGAATGCTTTGTTTTTATAAGTAAAAGATTGATGGCTATAGAATATTGTAAGAAATAAAGAAGAAATGAGTATAATGTTGACAGATTTCTGTAAAGATTATGTAAAAATCTTAAATCAGATAAATTAGAAATTATTTTGGCATTTTATATCTATATATACAGCTACAGCTATATTTATACCTATATTTATTTAAATATATTTTGATTATGTTTCTTGATAAGTAAGATTCACTACTGTTGACCCCAGCTGCCTATACAGAGAATAAATATAAGTGAATTTCTCTATTCAGGTAACAAAGTTTTACTCTTAACAATATGGAAGTGACCTCAAATGAAAATCACTGTAGCTTGATTGCATCTGCCTTAAGCCTAATTTGGCTAATATATGTGAAGCTATGCTCAAAGCAATAACATAATATTTTAGAAATTTTCAAGCCACATTTCTCTGTGTTGGACAGTGTTTTCTGAAAAGAATTTTGACCTACCCTAGAGTTCTTTTTAAGGCACATCTCCATGTCATGCCATTTTACTTGCATTTTATTTATCTCTGTTCTGGTTTGAGATTTTAGATTTCATTAGGAGTTGCCAGTCCTACCTCCATCTAGATTGATTATCAAAGCACATAGATCTGCCTTTAATTTCCAGTGCTGAAGATAATATAATCTAATTTTTTTGCAAAAATGTCAAACATTGCTTAAAAAAAAGAAAACAAGCATAATCTTGAATAGCATATTTTTTAAAAAATGAGCCATTTTTCTTTAGAATGTATTCTTTGCTAATATCAATCTAATACCAAGGTAACCAGACGTGTATATGTATATTGTTCTCAGCGATATGACTTCTAATACTTCTATTCTGTGGAAATATCTCAATCTATTTCCATACTCATGGGGTTTATATTGCTTCTTAAGATCCATGTTGCAAGTATTTGTTTTCTGGAGGGTAGCAGATTTCTTAAATTAATTTCAACCTTCACTTTTCTTAGCCTTTTCATAAACAAACATTTACCCCCTCAAATATATTGGGATTTTCACTCTTCAAGTCTTTAAATTCAGTGCCTAAAATATTCCAAGTTGGGTTGGTTTATTCCTCCTTTTTTTAGATTATTTGTTTAGCTTAGATGTCAAATAATATTAAACCTAAGACTACCAAAAATAAATACACTTTATTAGATAGAAACTTGGCCATTTGTCTTTATTTATAGTTTTTCAGACTACATTTTAATCTTTATTTTATATTGTGTAAACAAAGGTTTTAGAAGCAGTATAAAATACTTTCCCAAAGTCCAAACATATGACAGGGGCTCTATCGCTTTCCTCCAATAATTTTGTAATTGTATTTAAATCTGTCAAGTTAATCCAGAATAATTATTTAAATCCTGTGCTATTACACTGTGCCTCTACATCCTTAACATTTATAAAAATTTATTTTAATATAAGCATATCTTATTAATAAGAGAGAAAATTTTAAAAATATATTTTATAATATTGTTACCCTTAATCTTTCTATTTATAATTCTTTATCTATTATCTTATTGATTTTTCATTTTTCAGTAAAGGATTCAAAAATTTCATCTATTAATAATTGTGGTAGCCAGCTATCACACTTACCTAGTTAGCAAAAGTATTAGCCCATTTGCTTAAAATCCAGAATACTTAATGTTCTTAAATGATTTAAATTTAAATTTTAATATTTCTATGCATTTTAGAATAAGACCTTTACCAGGTCAGAAAATTTAGTACTAGCCTTCATTACTTAGTCTTCCACATATCTTGCATATATATTGTCTCTTTCAAATGTCTCTCTACTCTGTTCAGCATTCTATATTTTTGCAGCTACAGTCATAGTTCAATTATCACCATCTTTCTCTTGAACTGCAAAAATGGCCCCTGAATTGTCATCCTCACTTCCTTTCTTGCTGCTCCATTCCAATTAATTTCCTGCTTAACATTCAGAATGAGTAAATAAAGCAAAGCAAAACAAAATGAAATAAACAGGAAAAGCATGAGTTGGGTCAGGTCAATGGCGTGCTAGGAGTTTAATGGCTTCCCTTTTTCTTCATAACCCCACATTATCTATCCCTAAACATGTCTTAACCCTCATCCTGAGCTAGTCTGCCCACATCCATAGTCACTACACTATAGCTCTGCTCCAAATGATAATCATTACATGTGATTGTCCCTCTATGTGCAGTACACTGGCTTGATTTTTATTATTTTTTCACTTCTCAATGTGGGTGAGATTTCAAGTCTCAGCACTTTGACAGGTGATATAACATTTTGGTTATGGAGGCAGACCACCTACAGCCCTAATACCAATTCAACCTTTCATTACCAGCATGGCCTTGGGCAATTCACTCCATCTCTGTATTGCATTTTCTTCACTTATAAAATGCGAGTAATAATATCACCCACCTCAAAGATTTGTCACACAGAGTAAATAAACTAATACATGTATAGCACTTAAAAGACTGTTTAGTATATTTTAAGCACTTAAGGCAGTTATTAGAGTTTTATCTTAATAAAATGTCCTTGGTGAATACATTAGTAATTAATATAATAATAGCAACAATATAAGTATAGCTAACTCTTCAATAACTCTTGCTAAGTTTCAGGGACAGTCTTCTCTAATTACATTCTTTCTGTGAGTCTCTATCACAAAACACTGATTTTTTAAAAATCACATTAAAATCTTAAATATGTATTTATCTACTTATGTGTGTATAACCTATACAATCCACTAAACTCTAAGGTCCAGGCAGGTAATTACTATGTCTGATTTGTTTATCACTGTATAACTAACTCTTATAACTGGCTGAAATGGAGATCAATAATTATTTTTGAATGAATGAATACTATTTATAGCACTGAGTTTCTTTAAGCAACAAAGTGGGGCAAGCTTCTGAGACTAAAGTGAGAACTCCCATACATGATAAAAAAGGGAGTCCATTAACCTAATAGAAGTGACTAAAGAAGACAGTTTGGCAGGCTGCTCTTAGTAATATTCAAACTTTCAGACCAGATAGTCAGCAACAAGCAGATTCAATGAAAGGATTCAACTGGAACACTTGTAGATGCGTAGAAGTAGCATGGGAGACACCTGTCCGTAGACAGTGGGTGGAATCCAGGTAGTCCCTAAGTAAAGGGCATCTGTCAATAATTAGTGTGAATATCTGATCATTTGAGCTCTTTGCTTCTGGGTCAAATAAAGCACTCACAACAAGGAATGAGACATAGGCAAACCAGGTAGGAATTAGTATACCAGGTGGAAATTTTGTCATAAAAAGTGAAATAAAAGCTTATAGCCGAAAATATATTGTGATGATAGCATGACACTGACCAGCACAATTAAAGAACTCTATTTCCTTAAAGTCATTGAATTTTTTTTCTTTTTACCTTTAATTTTCTTATGTCCTCATTGAGGGATATTTATTTAGGGAAACTGTTTTTTTGGTATAAACTATACTAGGCACAGTCAAAAGCAAATTAGACAAACTTTCCTTCTAAAATGAGTGAAGTTACTGTTAATGTGTATTTTTCATGATGATTTCATTGTGCTCCTTTTTGTCTTTGATTTTCTCACTCCAGTTAAGTCATTGTTGCAATTTTTCTTTGCTCTGCCTCCTCTGGCAAACAGCTGATCTTATTTGAATTAAAAAATGCAGCTGTCTTAATCAGTCTTTCATGGTATATATGGATTTAAAAAATACATTTCTAAGTACAAAAACTCATGACATTATTCAGCTTATGAGCTAATTCAAGATCTGTTTGTCATGATGTAGCTGTTTCCATTCCTATGCAAATTCCACTTTGTTCTCAGCATTGACATTTTCCCCCATTTCACAGTTGGCAGAATTAAAACATACACTAAAAACATTGCAAGTAAACTCCCATTATATTAATGCAAAAGCTCAAATTATCCTAACTATAACTATTAATATAATTAATCTACAAACAAATGCTAATGCCATTGTTAGTTTATGTGACCTGTCGATCATTTCAAATTGCGTATCTTTCTTAGGATTCTCCGTTTTCACACCTCTAAAGTAGGAAAAGTTATGCAGAAATAATTCAAAGCCTCTATGAGTTAACCACATTGCCTATAAGGCATCAAAGATGAAATTTCAAATAATTAAGCTAATAATTGACATTCATTTTCTTCACATGTTTGAAGGTTATTTTAGAAACTAGAATACCTATTTTGTGCATCTGACTAAAACTGAATGTTTATTATTCTTTTTATATTGGAGTCACAGGTGTAGTTAGGAAGGAATGGAATTATTTTCTAGTCGGTTCATCGTATTTGATATGACTGAGAAGTTGCTATCAAAATAATTCACATCTAAATGAAAAAAATAAATATTATTACACATTTGCAACTTGCCAACAGTACTGGACTTGTGAAAAAATACATGCTTTGAGAATGTTCTTGTTTTCAAACTTTTAAATAAATCAGAATATGCCATTTTGCTAAGATCACAGCTCCCTCATCTCTGAATGCATTCAATCGTATCATTAATGCATATTCAATTAGTATTAACCTTGTCTCCACTACATACAATTTTATAAAGAATGATATTCATATCTGTCAACTAATTGCACCAATAAACTTCACCGCAGTGACATGATTAATAGACCATAATATTTAGGAAGGTGACATTTCTTACTTTTTTAGAACTTTCAACTTAGAATTTGAAAGGAAAAATAAGCTACTGGTGTCAGGGTGTTAATCTAGAGTAGTATCTAGTTGGCAGTCAACTGAAATAGCTTTCTTTCCTTTAACAGCAATGAAATAAAAAGGACTAATTACCCCTTTTATAGGTGCAGTTGGAACCTAAAACTCTAGAGACAGTGTGAACTGTAAACCACTGATATGTCTATTTCACCATCTGCACCTCAAAACTCTAGCTACCAAATCAACAAACAAACAGAAGACTCAATCATGCTAAATACATTATTCCAAGTTTTGAAATTGTTTATTAACCTTCTCTGGTGACAGCAGTTAAAACAGATATTCATTTAAAAATAATCAGATTTTCAATTTATATGTACTTTTAGATAAGAGGAATCTTCAGAACTAGATACTTAATAAGTCATAAATCTGTTTTAGAACTTTTTAACAATAATTTTAAAATGTCTTTATTTTTTATTGCTTTTTCTAAGAACATTTACTTTAGCTGAATAATTAAAGTTGTTTCCTCCAAAATCTGACCATTTAGAATGTTTCTTTAGTAATTATGATGCAATATCCTCTTCAAAATGGAAACCAAACATGATAGTCAAAAGTGCATTTATGTGTTGAGATACTCACCATTTTCAAGAAACACAGTTTTAAATACAGTCACAAACACAAGAATAAATGTTATTAAATAATTCTAGAATGTAATGTGTTGTTAAGTGATTTCAGATATTACCTATAAAATCACATTCAATTTGGACCTACAGGTTTTCAAAACTAACCTTTCAACAAACTGAGTGGAGTTAAAAATACAGTTTTTTTCTACTTTACTTCAGTCAGGAGAGTGTAAAATAAAATTAGGCATAAGGATAGGGCCTGGGAGGCTCTAAACTATTTTAACTAATTCTTTTTAAATTTTAAATTGGTGTGATATGCTTCTCAAAAATTTAATGAGAAGATTCCTTTATAGTCTGAGCTACGATTTTCCAGAACCTGTTCTTAATTTGGAAATTGCCATCAATTATTTTTTTTAATTAGCCATGCTAAAAAATTTCTAGAAAATCCCTCCTCCATACTCTTTTAAATATAAAAATATATTCATTTATCATTCAGCAGAAATAGTCTGACCAATATTGCACTGAAGTGAGATTAGATGTGGTGCATTTATTGGAAGTCATGATATCAGTTTGCTATGGACCTCATCCAATCGGTTGAAGGACCAAGTAAAACAAAATAAGACCAGCCTCCTCCAGCAAGAGGGAATTGTCCAGCAGACTGCCTTCAGATTTCATCTACTCCAGGCTTTCCTGGATCTATAGGCTGCTGGCCTTTGGAGTAGAACCCCACTAGCTGCCGTTCTGAGTCTCCATTTGCTGGCCATCACTGCAGATTTTGGACTTGACAACCATAATTTTGTGAGCGAATTCTTTATAATAAATCTCTTTCTTCACGTGTACACATATTGACTCTGTTTTTCTGGAGAACTCTGACTAATACACTGGCTTACCTGGTGATTCAAGTCATGGAATCTGTCAGAGATTTGGGGGGGCTAATTGGGTGGATCCCACATGTATCACCCTCCTTCCATCATGAATTTTAACAGTTAAATGTTCCCATCTTTCAAACCTGTATCATATTATTTTACTGGTTTGTTCTCCCCCTTATCTTTGTCTTTTTAGATTGGATTATTTTATTCATTTATTTGTTTAAATTTATTTATTTATTTAAATTTATTTATTTATTTTTGGCTGCACTCTGTCTTTGTTGCTGCGCGCAGGCTTTTCTCCAGTTGCAGTTAGCAGGGGCTACTCTTCGTTGTGGTGTGCAGGCTTCCCATTGCAGTGGCTTCTCTTGTTGTGGAGCACAGGCTTCAGTAGTTGTGGCACAAGTGCTTTAGAGCACAGGCTCAGTAGTTGTGGCGCATGGGCTTAGTTGCTCCGCAGAATGTGGGATCTTCCTGGACCAGGGCTCGAACCCATGTCCCCTGCATTGGCAGGCAGATTCTCAACCACTGCACCACCAGGGAAGCCCAGATTAGATTATTTTTTTAAAATGTGTTTATAATCATTATAGTAGAGCTCAAGGGGGTAAGTAAACAAGCTAGATATACATTTATATATTTTTATATAAAATTGTCTACATTGGCACAGATTTACTGTGACTATATTTGTGGTTTGACTCAATCCTTAGACCCTGAAAATCATCTTCTATCTTCTGAATATTAACTTTTCAAAAATTGACATATATATATATAATGAATCACTTTGCTGTACACCTGAAACATTGTTAACCAACTATACTTCTATTAAAAATCAACTAACATTTCTGATAGAAATAAAGCTACTTATTATAAACTATTTATATTCAGTACAGTGAAATTGATGGGTCATAATATTTGGAATTGAAAAGAAAGTTAGGAATCACCTAATGAAGTTTGCACACGTTTGAGGACTTCCCTCTATAACTTCCTGTTAGTTTTATTACTATCTCTGCCTCAACAGCAAAATAGAGAATTCACAACTTTTTGCCACTTCATATTTTGTTTTCAGATACCTCCAGTTCTCAGATACGTCTTTGTCATAAGGATTGAATTTTTCTCCTTCTATCTCTTTCTAATTGCTACTCAAAGGTATCCTTTGTATTTAAACATAATTATAATTTAATCAATACAATTTTCCCACACAGTAGGGTTTTTTCAATTGGAATATGACCATGAAGTTTATGCTTTCCATCCCACTCCCCACCTTCCCACCTGAATTCTTCACAATAACCAGTCAATATTTCAACTGTTGGGCATAAATGAGCAATATTTTCTACGAGTTCATCAGAGCATTTATCTCTGGATGTGCTGTATTTGGTTAACTGGCCATTCAAACTATTCCTTGTATATCCTAACTATGGCAGACTTCTCAGCACAGTACTTTATTGGTACTGCTGAATACTGCTTTAAGCATTGTCATATTGCTGACCTAAGTGAGCTAATAGTTTTACTCAAAATAATTAATACTTTTTATCTATCCCTACCTTTTACTTGTCTCTTAGGATTGTTTTGAGGGGCATAATTGTAACTTTTACAATTATCCTTGTTAAATTATATGATGAGGTTTTTAGTACACTATTTTTTCCAAAACACTAATTCTGCCAACTTATACTTTTCTATCCCTCCCATGTTGATGTTATGTTGGAACTTGATAAGCATGCCATCAATATCTTCCTTCTATCATTAATTTAAAAACTGTTGACAAGAACAAAGTTGAGGGTGGAGGCCTGTAACATAAGGTTGAAAACTGTCAAGACACCATTGATAGGCACTGTTTTCTCACTGCCACAGTAAAAACACACTTCTCTGATTTAAATTATCCAAGAGTTCTTCTTTTGAACATAAACACATTATGAAAAATTTTATCAAATCCTTTTATGAAATGTTGATACACAGTTTTTACGCCTGTCCCTGTACCAATCAACTTCGTATATCATAGGCTTTATTGACACACACAAAAATTGTTCCACAGTTAGGTTTACTTTTGGTTTAAGTAACAGAAATCTGGATAAAATTTAAGCAAAAATAAATAAAATTATTTGAAGGGTAATGAAATGTTTTATGGACTTTTATTCAAGGCCTCAAGAATAAAACTGGAGAACTAGGTCTTGTGGGAAAAGAAGGGGGTCATTTTACTTTTTCTTTGGCTCATCTCTGCATATTTCCTTCATTCTTCTCAACCTGCCTCCTATCTAAATGCTGGGACAGGACATCACCAAGCACATAAAATGTACATATTTCAGTATAGCTATAAAAAATGAATTTTCTTTCACTAATTCCAAGTTTCAAATTCCCAGGAAGGATCTTCAACTCACTCTAGGAGTCAAAAATTGAACTATAAGCACTGACTAGAAGGATAGAGTTTCTAGAAGAAATAATGATTAGTTCAGACTTGTTCAATCTCTCTCCCCTAAACCAATAACAAATAACCTATACAAGTACAAACCCTTACAACAATAATTTAACTGAGGCAATGGTGGATCCTCTGAAACGTAAGGAGGGGGAGACTCTCTAAAAATGTTTGGAAAGGAAGTTGAGATTATTATATGGTTTAGTAAGTTCTACTATTTGGTGTCCACTTATATATTTTTCCTGTATTAAAATACCCCAAAAATGTCAAATATCAGAATCTAACTATCTGGTGTTCACAAACCGTGTAGAAGCTCAGCAATTCCTGACCAGCTCTACCACACAGAAACCATGCCATAGAGTACTCTCCTATCACTTTAGACTGTTTATGGGGTGTCCACTCCTATTCCATTTTATCTTTATGTCTGTGTTAATCAGGACATCAAGATTTTTTCTTCTGTTAGTGACAGAAACCTAACTCAAACTTGAAATCCATTGGCACAATCAAACAGAAACTCAAGGAAGAATGGCTTAGAAAAAGTGACACCCAGATGCTCAAAGAATATCCTCAGCAATATGTCTTTCATTACCTTTTAGGTTTATTGATTTCATTAGCAAGTATCTCTTCCCATACAGGAGCAAAAATAACCACAAAAACACTCCAGACTTGTATTCTACCAGTTTGCTACCTTTGGTGTAAAAGTGTCCCTCTTTTCTTTTTTTCTTTTTTTTTTTATTCAAACAGAAAGTCACAAAAATTATAGTCATCCTCATCAGTTCACTCAGTCTCATGTAATTAATTTTTTTATCTTGATCTTTTGTTAGCACTTTTATGAATTCATCAGTTTGCCATTAGAGTTCTGAAAATTCTTATTCATTCAGTTCAGCATTATAGTCAGTTACCAGAAACCTGTACTTGTCAGAGTCTTATCCATGAATTCCTTAAAGATGAGACCCTTTTATAGGAACATTTTTGCAAAAGCATCAGAGTACACCCAGAACTGTCTGTAAATGACAAAAGACTTTAAAATGACCACGGTTAAAGATTTGATGAAAGTTCATAAGAATGCAATTGAAAAGGAAATTTAGTTATTTCTGAGATATACATTTTAAAATAATAACTAGAATTATGATTTATAACATTATACCAGAACATATAAGATTTTTAGGAATTTCATGTAATGTCTGAAACATTTATATTAACATATTTCCATACAAATAACCCAAAGAAAGTTTAGTATTTTTTTTAATTTTTTAATTTAATTTAATTTTTTTATACAGCAGGCTCTTATTAGTCATCAATTTTATACATATCAGTGTACACATGTCAATCCCAATCACCCAAGTCACCACACCACCATCCCCAGCCCCCTGTGGCTTTCCCCTCTTGGTGTCCATATGTTTGTTCTCTACATCTGTGTCTCAACTTCTGTCCTGCAAACTGGTTCATCTGTACCATTATTCTAAGTTCCACATACATGCGTTAATATATGATATTTGTTTTTCTCTTTCTGACTTACTTCACTCTGCATGACAGTCTCTAGATCCATCCACATCTCAACAAATGACCCAATTTCATTCCTTTTTATGGCTGAGTAATATTCCACTGTATATATGTACATCTTCTTCTTTATCCATTCGTCTGTCGATGGGCATTTAGGTTGCTTCCATGACGTGGATATTGTAAAAAGTGCTGCAATGAACATTGGGGTGCATGCATCATTTTTTTTATTTTTATTTTTTTTGCGGTACGTGGGCCTCCCACTGCTGCAGCCCCTCCCACCGTGTCGTAGCACAGCCTCCGGATGCGCAGGTCCAGCGGCCATGGCTCACGGGCCCAGCCGCTCTGCGGCATGTGGGATCTTCCCGGACTGGGGCACAAACCCACGTCCCCTGCATCGGCAGGTGGACCCTCAATCTCTGTGCCACCAGGGAAGCCCTGCATGCGTCTTTTTGAATTATGGTTTTCTCTGGGTATAGGTCCAGTAGTGGGATTGCTGGATCATATGGTAATTCTATTTTTAGTTTTTTAAGGAACCTCCATACTGTTCTCCATAGTGGCTGTTTCAATTTACATTCCCACCAACAGTGCAAGAGTGTTCTCTTTTCTCCACAACCTCTCCAGCATTTGTTGTTTGTAGATTTTCTGATGATACCCATTCTAACTGGAATGAGGTGATACCTTATTGTAGTTTTCATTTGCATTTCTCTAATAATTAGTGATGTTGCGTAGCTTTTCATATGCTTCTTGTCCATCTATATGTCTTTTTTGGAGAAATGTCTATTTAGGTCTTCTGCCCATTATTGGATTGGGTTGTTGGTTTCTTTAATATTGAGCTGCATGTGCTGTTTATATATTTTGGAGATTAATCATTCGTCCATTGATTCATTTGCAAATATATTCTCCCATTCTGAGGGTTGTCTTTTCGTCTTGTTTATGGTTTCCTTTGCTGTGCAAAAGCTTGTAAGTTTCATTAGGTCCATTTGTTTATTTTTATTTTCCTTACTATAGGAGGTGGGTCAAAAAGGATCTTGCTGTGATTTATGTAAAAGAGTGTTCTTCCTATGTTTTCCTCTAAGAGCTTTATAGTTTCTGGCCTTACATTAAGGTCTCTAATCCATTTTGAGTTTATTTTTCTGTATCGTGTTAGGGAGTGTTCTAATTTCATTCTTTTACATGTACCTGTCCAGTTTTCCCAGCACCACTTATTGAAGGGACTGTCTTTTGCCCATTGAATATCCTTGCCTCCTTTGTCATAGATTAGTTGACCATAGGTGTGTGGGTTTATCTCTGGGTTTTCTATCTTGTTCCACTGATCTGTTTCTGTTTCTGTGCCAGTACCATATTGTCTTGATTACTGTAGTTTTGCAGTATAGTCTGAAGTCAGGGAGTCTGATTCCTCCAGCTCCGTTTTTTTTCCCCTCAAGATTGCTTTGGCTATTCGGGATCTTTTGTGTCTCCATACAAATTTTAAGATTTTTTGTTCTAGTTCCATAAAAAATGCCATTGGTAATTTGATATGGATTGCATTGAATCTATAGATTGCTTTGAGTAGTATAGTCATTTTCACAATATTGATTCTTCCAATCCAAGAACATGGTATATCTCTCCATCTTTAATTTCTTTCATCATATCTTATAGTTTTCTGCATACAGGTATTTTGTCTCCCTAGGTAGGTTTATTCCTAGGTATTTTTCCTTTTTGTTGCAATGGTAAATGGGAGTGTTTCCTTAATTTCTCTTTCAGATTTTTCATCATTAGTGTATAGGAATGCAAGAGATTTCTGTGCATTAATTTTGTATCCTGCAACTTTACCAAATTCATTGAGTAGCTCTAATTGTTTTCTGGTACCATTTTTTAGCATTCTCTATGTACAGTAACATGCCATCTGCAAACAGTGACAGTTTTACTTCTTCTCTTCCAATTGTATTACTTTTATTTCTTTTTCTTCTCTGATTGCCATGGCTAGGACTTCCAAAACCATGTTGAATAATAGTGGTGAGAGTGGACATCCTTGTGTTGTTCCTGATCTTAGAGGGAATGCTTTCAGTTTTTCACCATTGAGAATAATGTTTGCTATGCATTTGTCATATATGCCCATTATTATGTTGAGGTAGGTTCCCTCTATGCCCACTTTCTGGACAGTTTTTATCATAAATCGCTGTTGAATTTTGTCAAAAGATTTCTCTGCATCTATTGAGATGATCATATGGTTTTTCTTCTTCAATTTGTTAATATGGTGTATCACATTGATTGATTTGCGTGTATTGAAGAATTCTTCCATCCCTGGGATAAATCCCACTTGATCATGGTGTATGATCCTTTTAATGTGTTGTTGGATTCTGTTTGCTAGTATTTTGTTGAGGATTTTTGCATCTATATTCATCAGTGATATTGGTCTGTAATTTTCTTTTTTTGTAGTATCTTTGTCTGGTTTTGTTATAAGGGTGGTGGTGGCCTCATGGAATGAGTTTGGGAGTGTTTCTTCCTCTACAATTTGTTGGAAGAGTTTGAGAAGGATGGGTGTTAGCTCTTCTCTAAATGTTTGATAGAATTCATCTGTGAAGCCATCTGGTCCTGGACTTTTGTTTGTTGGAAGATTTTTAATCACAGTTTCAATTTCATTACTTGTGATTGGTCTGTTCATATATTCTGTTTCTTCCTGGTTCACTCTTGGAAGGTTATACCTTTCTAAGAATTTGTCCATTTGTTCCACATTGTCCATTTTATTGGCATAGAGTTGCTTGCAATAACCTCTTAGGATGCTTTGTATTTCTGTGGTGTCTGTTGTAACTTCTCCTTTTTCATTTCTAATTTTAGTGATTTGAGTCATCTCCCTCTTTTTCTTGATGAGTCTGGCTAATGGTTTATCAATTTTATTTATGTTCTCAAAGAACCAGCTTTTAGTTCTATTGATCTTTGCTATTGTTTTCTTTGTTACTATTGCATTTATTTCTTCTCTGATCTTTATGATATTTTCCTTCTGCTAACTTTGGGTTTTGTTTGTTCTTCTTTCTCTAGTTCCTTTAGGTGTAAGGTTATATAGTTTGTTTGAGATTTTTCTTGTTTCTTGAGGTAGGCTTGTATAGCTATAAACTTCCCTCTTAGAACCGCTTTTGCTGTACCCCATAGGTTTGGATAGTCGTGTTTTCATTGTCATTTGTCTCTAGGTATTTTTTGATTTCTTCAGGATCTCTTGGTTATTTAGTGGCGCATTGTTTAGCCTCCATGTGTTTGTGTTTTTTATGTATTTTTCCCTGTAATTCATTTCTAATCTCAGAGCGTTGTGGTCAGAAAAGGTGCTTGATATGCTTTCAATTTTCTTAAATTTACTGAGGCTTGATTTGTGACTCAAGGTGTGATCCATCCTGGAGAATGTTCCATGCACACTTGAGAAGAAAGTGTAATCTGCTGTTTTTCAATGGAATGTCCTATAAATATCAATGAAATCTATCTGGTCTATTATGTCATTTAAAGCTTCTCTTTCCTTATTTATATTCATTTTGGATGATCTATCCATTAGTGTAAGTGAGGTGTTAAATTCCCCCACTATTATTGTGTTACTGTCAATTTCCTCTTTTATAGCTGTTAGCAGTTGCCTTATGTATTGTGGTCCTCCTATGATGGGTGCGTATATATTTATAATTGTTATATCTTCTTCTTGGATTGATCCCTTGATCATCATGTAGTGTCCATCTTTGTCTCTTGTAACATTCTTTATTTTAAAGTCTTTTTTATCTGATATGAGCATTGCTACTTCAGTTTTCTTCTGATTTCCATTTGCATGGAATATCTTTTTCCATCTCCTCACTTTCAGTCTGTATGTGTCCCTAGGTCTGAAGTGGGTCTCTTGTAGACAGCATATATATGGTTCTTGCTTTTGTATTCATTCAGCAAGCCTGTATCTTTTGGTTGGAGCTTTTAATCAATTCACTTTTAAGGTAATTATTGATATGTATGTTCCTATTACCATTTTCTTAATTGTTTGGGGTTTGTTTTTCTAGGTCCTTTTGTTCTCTTGTGTTTCCCACTTAGAGAAGTTCCTTTAGCATTTGTTGTAGAGCTGGTTTGGTGCTGCTGAATTCTCTTAGCTTTTGCTTGTCTGTAAAGCTTTTGATTTCTCCATCAAATCTGAATGAGATCCTTGCCAGGTAGACTAATCTTGTTTGTAGGTTCTTCCCTTTCATCACTTTAAGTATATCATTCCACTGCCTTCTGGCTTGTAGAATTTCTGCTGAGAAATCAGCTGTTAACCTTATGGGAGTTCCCTTGTATGTTATTTGTCATTTCTCCATTGCTTCTTTCAATAATTTTTCTTTGTCTTTAATTTTTGCCAATTTGATTACTATGTGTCTCAGTGTGTTTATCCTTGGGTTTATCCTGCCTGGGACTCGCTGTACTTCCTGGACTTGGGTGGCTATTTCCTTTCACATGTTAGGGAAGTTTTTGACTATAATGTCTTCAGATATTTTCTCGGGTCCTTTCTCTCTCTCTTCTCCTTCTGGGACCCCTATAATGCGAATGTTGTTGTGTTAAATGTTGTCCCAGAGGTCTCTTAGCCTGTCTTCATTTCTTTTCATTCTTTTTTCTTTATTCTGTTCTACAGCGGTGAATTCCACCATTTTGTCTTCCAGGTCACTTATCCGTTTTCTGCCTCAGTTATTCTGTTATTGATTCCTTCTAATTTACTTCTCATTTTAGTTATTGTATTGTTCATCTCTGTTTGTTCTTTAATTCTTCTAGGTCTTTGTTAAACATTTCTTGCATCTTCTCAATCTTTGCCTCCATTCTTTTTCCGAGGTCCTGGATCATTTTCACTATCATTATTCTGAATTCTTTTTCTGGAAGATTGCCTATCTCCACTTCATGTAGTTGTTTTTCTGGGGTTTTATCTTGTTCCTTCATCTGGTACATAGCCCTCTGCCTTTTCATTTTGTCTATCTTTCTGTGAATGTGGTTTTTGTTCCACAGGCTGCAGGATTGTAGTTCTTCTTGCTTCTGCTGTCTGTCCTCTGGTGGATGAGGCTATCTAAGAGGCTTGTGTAAGTTACCTGATGGGAGGGACTGGTGCTGGGTAGAGCTGGCTGTGGCTCTGGTGGGCAGAGCTCAGTAAAATTTTAATCCGCTTGTCTGCTGATGGGTGGGGATTGATTCCTTCTCTGTTGTTTGTTTGGCCTGAGGCAACCCAACACTGGAACCTACCTGGGCTCTTTGGTGGGGCTAATGACAGTTTCTGGGAGGGCTCACGCCAAGGAGTACTTCCCAGAACTTCTGCTGCCAGGGTCCTTGTCCCCATGGTGTGCCACAGCCACCCCCGCCTCTGCAGGAGACCCTCTAACACTAGCAGGTAGGTCTGGTTCAGTCTCCCCTGGGGTCACTGCTCCTTCCCCTGGATCCCGAAGTGCACACTACTTTGTGTGTGCCCTCTAAGAGTGGAGTCTCTGTTTTCCCCAGTCCTGTCAGAGTCCTGCAATCAAATCCCACTAGGCTTCAAAGTCTGATTCCCTAGGAATTCCTCCTCCCATAGCTGAACCTCCAGGTTGAGAAGCCTGACGTGGGGCTCAGAACCTTCACTCCAGTGGGTGGACTTTTGTGGTGTAAGTGTGTTCCAGTCTGTGAGTCACCCACCCAGCAGTTATGGGATTTGATTTTACTGTGATTGCACCCCTCCTACCATCTCATTGTGGCTTCTCCTTTGTCTTTGGATGTGGAGTATCTTTTTTGGTGAGTTCCAGTGTCTTCCTGTCGATGATTGCCCAGCAGCTAGTTGTGATTCTGGTGTTCTCACAAGAGAGATTGAGAGCACGTCCTTCTACTCCACCATCTTTGTTCCTCCAGTTTCCCTCTATTCTAATTTCACCAGCTAAAATTATGAGACTGAATTTGTTTGACTTTGTCTAAATCATGCCTTCCTGTAATTACCTTTGTGGTCAGCACAACCCAAAAGACATGGCTGACTGTAAAGGACTTTGGGGGGGGGGTCATCAAAAAGAATAGTTACATTCTGTACACCAGAAAAAGGATACTGGTGGGAGGATTACAGATACAACCACCTACAGACACAAAAACTGGTATGATCATGTGGAAGAGACAACGAATAGTTTTACCCTTTTGATATATCTAGTGGTGATACCCTAGCCTCTGAGCCAGTCTTTTTCATTAATATTCCAAC
This sequence comes from Globicephala melas, assembly GCF_963455315.2. Lineage (NCBI taxonomy): Eukaryota > Metazoa > Chordata > Mammalia > Artiodactyla > Delphinidae > Globicephala > Globicephala melas. The sequence continues at coordinate 25,094,239 of NC_083317.1, forward strand.
CTATTCTAATTTTGCTTTAATACTTCATACTGCACACTACCTGCTCTATTTAATCATGCCCAAAACACCAGAAAGAGAAAGAGCAAAGTACCACAAATTGCTCATCAGTCTAAGATTAAGATTATCCTGCTGAATTAGTGTGGTAGGAGAACTGATTGGACCAGTGAAAAGAATGAGCATCAATTAGTTACTTTCTTCTTTAGAAGTGGAGTATATCAGGTTATTATTAATGTCAGTTATGCCAGTAGAGTAATGGGGTGTACTTTCTTGAGAATAAAAATCATGAGAGAGAGAGAGAATGAGAGAAACAGAGAAAGAGAAGGTTTTCCAAGACACTGTTTTTGAGAAGATGACAAAGAATGCAGTCAGTCTCAAATTGAGGTAAATGTCAATCTTACAAAGGAGCCAAGATATTTCATCCAGAGAAACAGAGTGGGAACAGTATATTGCACAGTTTCAATACATTGGGTAGATGTGATGATGGAAGCTTTCAGAAGCAATCTTCTACATGTATTTTCCTTTTCTCAGTGTAAAGGGAAGTAAAAGTCATCAGACATGATAACTTTGGGTAGGGTTGGAGGTGTGGGAATAGGAAAGACAATGAAGGTGTTGTCTAGGAGACCAGAGGAATGACTGGACCAGGGAAATGCAGTACTATAGACAAGAGCCATTAAGGTCCACTTGACGTAAATGGTCATAAAGATAAAGTAAGATCAGATAGCCTTGTTCATCTCTATAGAAATAAGTGAAGTGCTGATTTTTTTGTCCAACATAAAATAAAAGAAGGAATAGAAAGAGATTTAACGATTCAGCTACAGTGTTTATAGATGAACCACACTGTTTAACTTGTGTGAGAAAAACAGAGAGAAGGAGTCTCAATGAAAATGTAACAGGACCATTGAATTGTAGGTACAGGGTACGTTTGAAAGACAGGTATTGTAGAAAATGTTCTGGAAAGATAGGAGGTGGTGTTCAGAGAGTGAATGCATAAATTGATCATGAGTTTGGGAAAGAGTTGTAGTCAATGCTGATAATAATGCCTAGGCCAGGGTAAGAAATGGGCACAGGCTGATGGAGAATGGAGGTAAGATCATTGGAGGAAAAGAAGTCAAGACACTGAGTCAAAGTGATTTGAAGGATTACTGACATAGACATATAAGATAGGAACTGTAACAGTAGTTAGGAGAGGGCAGTGACTCATGTAAAAAATCTTCAAGGAAGCTCTGGGGTGTGTTTGTGGATAGGGGAAGGGGGTGACTAGGAAATGGGACAACTGCAACAGGAGGAGTTCTGGCTTGTACAGTCCAATGACTTGAAGTTCAAAGCAAGAGAAAAGAAGAAAGGTCTGGATGTACAACAGGGAGATAACTTTTCCTCCTCTTCAAGACCTATGGTATTAAGCACTTGGGAGAAAAATAACAGCACTTAAGAGAGCTTAAAGGGAAACAGCATTCTTAGCAGAGCCAAGATTCTCATAGAGCAAAACATGAAGTAGATGTATAACATAATATGCATGTAATTATTATTTTCATTTTTGAAATACTAAGCTTTTGGAATGATCTCTTCATTTTAGGTGGTTTTGATGCATTTCATAAGATGGAAAAACCTATTTTTACAGAGTAGAAGGCAAGTCTATCAGAATGAAGGAGAAATGTAGGCATTAGTATCTAAGTTTATAAAAACATCTTTTGGTAATGATGTGTTTTGACATTTTTGAAAATAAATTGCTGATGAGTCATTAATCAACTGTTCTTTAATTAAGGAATTCAAAATAGTAATTGAACAAACAGCTGGGAATAGAAATGAAATCTCACATAGACCCATCCTCAATCATTTGTGAGGGTGTGTGGGAATAAATTTAAATGTTTTTGAAATTTTAGATCTTGAAGTGAACTTACAACACATAAACTTATAATCATCATGCTTTTATATTGGGGGATTCAAAACTTAATTATGTATTTCCTCCCTTTTGATTTCACCACTGAATACAGTTTGTTGAAAGTTCAGAATAATCACTATCACTTTCTGTTTTTGTCTAGTTTAAATATATATGGCAACTTTCCTGAAATAAACATCTCTATATCTTTGGTCACATTGATAAATGGTATTAAATATGAATATCATATATTTAATAAATACCAATGTTTAGAGAAATAGAGGTCTTTGTAAATTAATGTTAGTAGAATTACTCTGGCTATCATATTTTTCTAACAAAACTAAAAAAAATAGCTATTTAGCAATACATTTAAGAAATAAATTTAATTCTTTATTTTCCTACACAGATTATTGAATCACACTATTATTTGCTTCTTGTAAACAAGATTTTTTTGGGTTAAATAAGATAATTCTGCAGGACATTGACATACAACTCTCTTTCTTTTAGACTAAGCACTTAATGACCCATATAACCATCTCAAAAATCTCTTAAAAAACTTGCTGTAAAAAAAAATAGATAAATAATGGTCTTGTGCATTAGCCTTGCAGAGAGATTATGTTAGAGATGAACCAAATTAGAATTGAAAAAATACAGAATATAATAGTTTCTGTATGATTGTAAATGGAGGGCAGTACATACCTGTCTAGGAAACTGAACCAATCAATCTGAGAGTCTTTGAAATTATAAATGTTTTTCCTGTCTATGTAGACCTCAGCACTTTTTTCAGGTTTTAACATTGACATTTATGACTCAGCATTATTTAGCTATAATTCTTGTTTTCAGTAACAAATAAACACAAGAATAGAATGACTCCCTGGGCATTCAAATTAATTCATAGTTACTCATAGGCATTGTGTAAGGAAGTCTTTGTTGAATGTTTCTTGTAGATTTTTGATTTTTTTCAGAACAATCCAATATGAGATCAATTCAACAATTGCATACGGAGTATCAGTTTTATTCAAGTCACTGGATACAGCAGGGTAACAAAAAGTCTATGAAAACATACTGCTATAAAAAAGCTGATAAGCCTTCCCAGGAGATAAGAAATGCTTAAGTGTGATACCTGTATCAGAATCCCCACGGTATTCATCTGTGTTTTAATCACTTGGTGCCTTTCATATACACATTTCACTCATTTCTCATCCTAGAATTTTGAAAGCAGGAGCAATTTCTGTTTCTTCTTTGCTTCTTCCACCACACTTACAACTATGTCTTGCATAGTGAATACTTGCCTTATGAATAATTCAATATAAGTTTCAATGAATGAATGATAATACATTTTGGATTCCCCCCAAGAAGCACAATATGAGATAAAGGTAACACACAGAGGCCTTATGGAGGAAACTTTTAGGATTAACACCTATGGAAGAAAAGGGCAAAAGCAGGATTAAGCAGGGGGAGGAGCTGTTCTGTGATACAATCTCAATGAAGGACTCTGCAGCTGATCTACAAGGAACTCTTTCAAAGTGGTCTGCATTTGGAGAAATGGCCCTGGTGTTGATATCCACTTCTGAATCATCATTGATTTAGGCTGCAGGAAACAGAGGGAGTGTACCCTTGGGCGAGGCTCTGCTTCTCAGATTGAAGCAATCCTTAAAGCTGGACAACATCTGAGGGCTGTCAGCAGTCCCACTCTCAGAAGCTGAAGCAATGAAAGCCCTGAGAAGGGCTCTTGGAGGTGCATCCCAGCACCTACTACAAATGAATACAGTATATCATAGGTTCATCATGTCTTTAGCGTGCTAACAGATACACAAATTGTTATGGAGAGTCAAAGGAAAGAAAGATAATATATGGATGGAAATATTAAGAAAGGCTTCATGAAGCCTTTCTTCACTTGAGCTATCTATATATATTATATCTGAGATGTCTGTTGGATAACAAACACGAATATGAATACAATGAATACATATCACAGAGAGAATGCTTTGATTAAGTAAATATCATGAGCAAAGGTGCAAAAATAGAAATGACAAGGAAAATCAAGAAGAGAAAACAATAGTTTAGTTTAGTTGATGTATTATAAGATATCTTGGGGGAAAAATTAATATATGTGAATAAAGGTTAAATTATAGGAATAATTGAATTTCAGATATATTCATCTCCATTTTGTTTTAATAGTTCCATTATTTTAATGGAACAGCAGTTTTATTGTACTTGCTTCTTTACAATAGTTTGAAGTTAATTGACCATAAAAAATAATTAAATAAATTCTGTGTAATGAGAATGGTGGTAATCAGAATAAATTAGGTGTTAGAGAACATTGGTGCCACTAGTAGAATGGTAACATCAGAATCCAGGTCCCAGGTTGCATTTTCCAAAGGTCACACTTTCAGTTGAGTTTGCAACTGCTCCCAACTCTAATCAGAGTTCTGGGAACTATTGGATCCACTGGGACCAGAACTGAGCCAAGACTTCATTAGTAATACAGTCAGTACAGACCAAGCCTGACTCTGCTAAGAGTTTGACTCCTGAATCTAACTGTTCTAAAAATTGCTAAATATCAATATGCCTCCCCTACTTGTTATGCTGGGTTCCTGCTCACAATTTAAATCTTTTCTTTAATCCTCATTCTCATCTGAACTTCTTTACCCTTACAAGCTTTCCACAGTTTCTTGATTTTTTTATATCATTACTCCTTGTTTTCTAGGATCCATATAACTTGGTAATATTTTCTCAGCTAAAATGAAGCCAGACCCCAAAGTCCAAAATAGCTTCTTGGCTAAAAGAAGTAGGTAGGTGGGGGAGATTAAAATGACACTTCTCTTTCAGCCTAGGCAGCCCCATGTAAAGAAATCCCCATATTTTTATTAATGTGACTTCTTCACCATTTTCTGAGTTCACCATTCTTCCTCTCCTCTGTGCCTTCTCCTGAGCTACTTTGAAACTGCAAAACAAAGCCCAAATTGGCCCTACCCGGTTTCCAACAAGATACCGAGTTATTTTTTGGAGACAACAGGACAAAACTGCAAGTCACGCAGCTGAAGCATGAGCAGAAGAGAAAATTTTGACCATAAATAACCCCTAGAACCAAAGCCTCCCTTACCCCCCAACAGAACCAAAGGACTGGGTCATGACCAAAACCTGAATGCAAGAACCCTTTCAGAGGGAAGGATTCACTGTCCAGGAAGATCTGCTGCTGAAGCCCTTTTATCCTACCTTACCATAAATGGCCAAATTTCAAAGCCCTCTAATCAAAACCTATCCCTCCAGCACTTCCACATACCAACCCTCCTTCCCTAACTCAAGTTCGACCGAACCCCAGCTGGGGAGACAGATTTGAGAGCCCTGCCTCCTGTCTCCTTGCCCATTGACCTTGCAATAAAGCTCTTTCTTTTCTCAAAAGCCAGTGCCATAGTATCAGCTTCTATGTGCCTTGGGCAGCAAGTCCTTGCCTTATAACATTTCCTCTACCAAAAGTGTTTCTCCTTTTCACCTGTCAGCTTCTTCTCCCTCTTTATTTACCTAACTTTTTCATTCCATTCAAACTTCAACCTTGATGGAGCTTCTTGTGAGTATTTTACCTTATATCTTAGTGTTAGCCTTCCTTTCTATATAGTTGAGAACACTACACAGAAATTAATTGTACTTGTCTTTTTTTTAATGAGTTTTTACTTATAATCTTTAAAAGAACTATGAACAGAGGAGGGCAGCTTCGTATAAACACATTTTGACAGCAGTATCTACAATAACATCTTCATTGCCTGAGGTTAATATACAAATCTGTAAATTAAAATTTTGTTCTGAACTGAATTCATACTTTAATTATGATCTGAGCTAGAGAAAATCAGCCACTAGCACACCCAACCCCAGGCCCCTCTGCTGCAGGGAACTTAAGGCCTCCATGGTCACAGGCTGCACCATGAAGAGACAGCCCAGGACTTTTCATGCTACTTAAGCTCTAAGATTTTATGGAGAATTTAGCTTGTACATTTGCACCAAGGATCTTCAATGTGATGACTGTATCACAGTATACATTGTCAAGGACATTCACATGTGATAAGGTGGTTGCGAAATACAGATCTAAGGGATTCAGATCTATCAGGTGAGATAACGCTCTGATGCCTGAACACAGAGGCAAAGGAGGAAAGAGATCTCCCCAGTAGAGAAACATAGAAACAACATTAATATTAACGTACATGGAGATGAACTTGTCGATTTGTGTGCACTAGACCATCACCTTTAATTTTTACTGGAGAGCAAATGCACCTTCTGTTCATGGTTAAGTTCCTTACACATGCTATCTTTGCTCAGATTGAACATATTATTTTTTCACTGGCTAAGTTCCCAAGAAAGTCATGGGCAGGTCCTGTTCCTCTCTGCCCCTATTTACTAGTCTTGGCTTGGACCTACTCTTTTGGTCTGGATACGATATCTCGGTATTTGATTTTTGGGTGATTGAGTGACTGTCTTCTTCAACAGGCTGTCAGACATGCCAAAGATGTGGAGGTCATCCCACTGCAGGTCTTTGAGGGAGACAAGATTAAGTCTGTGGTTTCCCTGGTGACTCAGGTGAGGGCTCTCATGAGACAGCTTGCTGCAATAAATACCAAACTCCTTGAAAGCAGTAAAATTCTGTTTACTATTGTATCACCAGAGGCTAGAACAATACCTTGGTGATCATAGGTGTTAAATGAGATACTAACGGTATGATAGAATTTGAGGATAAGTAAAAACAAAAAGAAAATGATCGTTCATTGTGGAATAAGCTGAGTTTGAAAATAAGACAAATAATAATTTTGGAATTGTTTAGCAGGCCTTGTGAAAATAGAGGTCTGTAGCTTGGTGAAAGGTTGGTAAGAGAGATCCACATTTGCAAGACATCTGCATATTAACTCGGCAAGACAGGGAGTGTGGGTGAAATTGCAGAAGCAGAAAATAGAGTGAAAGACCAGCTGTCTGCTCAGATCTATATCATGGTCTTGATTGCAATAAGTATCCTGATCTTTGATTTTCTTGTACGATATTCTTGCTTCTTTATTGTTCTTTTTCTTTTATCCGTATTGTAAATGTTACCTATTATGTATAATAGGTAACTTGATTTCCTGTATTTCTGGAATAAGGCAGGATAAGAAATGAAACAAAATCTCAGAAAAAAAGACTAGTCATTGAGTGATAGAAGGACTAAGATTGGATCAAGACAGGAAGAAACAAGTTTTGAAAAGCAGCAAGCACGGGGACATCTGAGAACGAGAAGTAAAAAGAGAACATGGGGTTTTATCTTCAGCTTCATTGTGACTGTGGAGAGCAGCCTTAGTGCATGGTTGGAGGAGGATGGCAATGAGGGAGAATGGAGCTATTCCGAGACAAAAGACTGACAGCAAGTGTGTGTGTGTACTGACCACCCTGTGCAACTGAATTTAAGTTTTCTAAATTTGTCCATACTAGAAGCATGTTTTATCCTGAACTGTAGGCAGAGCTGAGCCGGTGGGCAAGGGTAGATGATAAAAGCAGACATAACAGGAGCTAAAGCCAAAGAATTTAATTTGTGGCACTGGTCTCCCCGGGAAACAGTTTTGCTTTCTACCCTTAGCAAACTGACTATTACCTTCACTCTTGGGAGCTACCTTGATACACAATGTAAATCGAACAAATCTATTGAAAATATAACTCAAAGAACATGTACTTTTGATGTAGAGTTGGCTCTGTGACCTCAAAGTCCTGTCAATGCCCTTAAAGGGAGCCCTTTTCTGGCAAGTTGCCTTTTATGGTTCATTTAAAATGTTCGTTTTCACAAACGCAGGGGGCTGGAGGTGATAGTGGTGGTGGGATGAATTGGGAGATTGGGATTGACGTATATACACTATTTTATATTAGTTATATAAAATAGATAACTAATAAGAAACTGCTGTATAAAAAATAATAAAATTCAATTTAATTAGAAAAAATTAAATGTTCATTTTCTTTATCAAGATTTGTGTTCTTGTCTGGTCATGAATTTAATGGCTTGACCTCTTTCATGAATCTGGCTCTGATAATTACTCCATAGTCATACATAAGTGTTTTGCTTCCTTCATTTAGTACTTTTGTCTATAAATTATGGACATTTTATTTTCATTGTAGGTCATGTGGATGTAATTTTTACTCAACCAAATATCTCTCTATAAGTTGGACTTTTGGTAGTCAAAGAGGCCAATAGTAAGTTGTATGATGATGGTGTCTTAATTTTTGCCCCCTGAAAAGTAGTTCCTAAGAGAAGTGCTTTTGTGTAAGAGTTTATTTGGAAGGTAAACCAGAAGCACGGTGAGAGACTAGGAAAGTAAGATGGGTAAGGGGGGATAACGAATAAAAAGATACATTAATGACCGTTATACACACATTAATAACTACTGCAGGAACCAGAGTTCAATGCCAGTGAGTAACTGCATTGAAAATATTTCAGAATAGTACCCTGACATAGGAGTAAGGTTGGTTGTTTATTCACCAACATTCCTCCTCATTGTTTGAAGTTTGCTACTGTAATCACTAGCCCCTTGGCACTTCCAAACTGTCTTACAGGCAGGTTGATCTTGCCCATGTAACCAAAGAAAACTGTCAAACAGAGAGATGTAAGTACCTCATGTAGGAAGGCATTGTGTATAGTGTGACTCCACCTCAGTCACAATTATCTTCTAGGGTGAACTAAGGGAATTTGAGGGAAGCACCAAGCACATCTTAGGTTCATCGAGCAGTCTATGCCTTGCACCATTTAGACATTAAATCCACTTAGGCCTTCACTGATTCTTCAAGGTAATGGATGATTATGATTCCTAGGAAAATAAAATTTACCACAAAGGAGTTATCAAATCTAGAGTTTAAACTGGCACAGTCAATTCTAAGAACATAACTAATATTCATTATCTTTTGTCTACCACTTCTTTTAGTTTCTTCATATTCACCTAGCACTTCTGTTCATCTAAGTTGCTTGACTAGTGGGGTGACACAGATCTTGGACATCAGATGCAATAGAAAGGACTGAGTTTTAGTTTACCATGTCCTTGTCAGGCCCTGGTTGCTATAATTTCCTATTCACTCTTATCCCTGGGCATAGAGACGTCATGAGATACTCAATCAAATATCTTGTATCACAGACATACTCTTTTGTTTTTCCATTATGTAAGACCACTGCTTGTCACCTATAATAATCAATGTCAAAAATCACAGGCATGATAGTAACACTTATTTAAACTTTTAATCTAAAACTTCAGTTTGTCAACATGAAAAGAACACAATGATCAGGGGGCAGTCAGTCACTGCTATATGTTAAATGGAAATCTTACTATGTTCTCTGATAGAAGCTAGCATATAATCCACTACCTCTCTACTTTGGAGCATTAGCTTCTTGGCACTTCCTCTCTGTCCTGGGCATAAGCTGGTCATGCCCTGCAGCCAGAGAAAGCTCTCAAGTAGAGACACATTTTCATAAAGTAGGAAGAAATGGACATATATAGTAGCTGTCCTGCAAAGCTGAGGGGGTTAAGGGAATAGAGGTTGGCACTGGCAGCTACAGATTGATAGCTAAAATATTAAGAGTACACCTGGTGTGTATGTTTATGTTTCTGCTCCTGGGAGATGAAGTATCTGCTAGTATTGTAAATGATGGGTACAGAATTTATAATAAGATGGCAATAAGGTATATTGAGGAGAATGGTAAACCAGGGTAGTACATCCAGTGACCAGAATTCCATGGATGTGAAGGCAGTGAGAAGCATCATTAAAGGAGGGGCTAGAGGTAAGTAAGGATGGAGAGAGCTCCGTAGCTCTGTGGCTCAGCATCAGTGCTCACCAGACTCAGATAGTGAGCCCAGATATGCTGTAACTGGTTATATGTATCCTTGTGAGACAAGGAGTCTCATGTTAGGAATTTAGTGAACATAGCTTTTGTTCACTCCTAGAGGCGATGGTTAGTAAGAAATCTTTCTTCTGAATTTGATTCTGGGTCAATGACTTGGTGCCAGAGATAAAACAGTCTTCAATGCATTTCACTAGACTTCCTCTTTACCCTCCTGCTCTCTTATCTCACAGACTGGCTAAAATCAGTCTCAACTGTTCAATGCAGTGGTCTATGATCATTGAATAACAATATAATATTCATATATATTTTTTTAATTTGAAGTTCTTATGTACAAAGAACTAGGTTGTATATCCAGAAAGAGAATCAAAATCGATCCCTGAGTAGCCCAAAGAACCTTATTTTGCAGTGACAATTACCTGAAGTTCCTAATAAATTTAAGTTTATTGAAGATGTTTTCTCTTTATTAGTAATGTGATCATAATCTCCATTGGATATTGAGCTGGATAAATAAAGACAACTAAATTTTAATTGTTCAAATGCAGTATTCATTAGAAAATCTTAACAAGAAGGGAAAGAAATAGAATTTGTATTTAACATGTAAAAATTAGACTAAAGGATTAAATTTTTATGATTATCACAGCCTGCTATCCCTTTCCACCTATATCCAGGATAATCAAAGTGATTTTCCTCTTTCTCTCTCTTCTCTCAGACTCTCTCTCTCTCTCCACTTTTGCAGGTTTACCTGTGCCTTCAGTTTTGGACCTATAATCTCCTGGACCTCTTCTAATCCCTAACACCAAAAAGTAGTCCAGCTGAAGTTTATGGTAACTTAGTGACAGATAAATATTGAACTAAACAAGAATCTTTTGATACTTTTACTCTCATTTGAGGATGCTTATATATTTATAAATATGGGTGTAAACTATCTTCATAAAGCACTATTTTAGTCATTTTTATACTCATGCTTTTGTATTTTAGGTGATTTTAGCGACATGCACAGTATACTTATTCTAATACATATATTTTGTGAAGCTTTCAAATGCAGTTACAAAGAGTAAAGTAATTGTTTTTTCATCTCTAGTGATTGCAATATGTAGTTGTATTTTTATTTTTATAAATCTGAATGCAGGTTATCTCTTTACCAGGGAATACACTAGCTGATATTAATCCTCCCAAACAAGATAATATTATAGCTTTTGAAATTGGTATCAACACACAAGTTAATGAACAACTCAACATTCTAAGGAAAACTATGTTTTAATTGCCAAGTACAGTTAATTAACTTATAAACTATAATCTGGGATATAAGAGATGCTATCTTTCATATTTCTTCTTAAAAATTCTCAGCATTTATATGTTAAGAAAGCTGAAAGAAACACTTTCCCCAAATAATTATTTTCTTTAATATTGGAATTATTTTATACATTTTTTTTTTTTTTTTTTTTTTTCTGTACGCGGGCCTCTCACTGCTGTGGCCTCTCCCATTGCGGAGCACAGGCTCCAGACGCGCAGGCTCAGCGGCCATGGCTCACAGGTCCAGCCGCTCCGCGGAATGTGGGATCTTCCCAGACCGGGGCACGAACCCGTGTCCCCTGCATCGGCAGGCGGACTCTAACCACTGCACCACCAGGGAAGCCCTATACATTTTAAATTTATTAACTTTATTGCATAGTATTTGTGGAACACTTCTTGTCTTATTCCACTTACAAATCTGTAGTGTTTATGATGTTCTATATTTTCAACTTATCTACATTTTCACTTTTCTTTAAGGCCTACCTAGTTCAAATGGCAGTGACTGAATTATTCATTCTCAAGTATCCAAATGAACTGGGATCTGTGAGGTAGGGGAAAAACTAAACATGACAACTGGAGTCTGAAAAAACTGGATTCAAATCTTAGGTCCTGTTATTGTGAGATTTTAATAAACTGAATAAGATCATGGAAAGTGCCTGGAACCATACTTTTTTTTTTAATGATCTCATATATTCTCTGAACTCACATATAATTTTCTGTATCTCTTTATTACATAAAAGATAATAGGCTACTTATATACATGTCTTTTCAAGCTTGCAAGATTGACATTCAAGAAGGATCTTCCTGGACCGGGGCACGAACCCGTGTCCCCTGCATCGGTAGGTGGACTCTCAACCACTGCGCCACCAAGGAAGCCCCAGGCATTTATTTTTAATGCTTTACGTATATAAATTTATTTATTCCTCACAATAATCCTATAATGTTGGGACTTTAATGAATCTTGATTTATGCCACATTGCTTAGTTTTCATTTGTATTTATAGTTAATTCTAGCACAAGGGAAGACTTTGACAAAATGGTGATCCAATTGCATGGCCTATAGTGGGTGGGATTCAGATGGGAAAATATGAATAATTTCTTAATATTAAAGAAGTGGAAAACTGGTATATATTAAAGTTCACCAATTATTTTTAAGGAATAAGGTGAAACTGTGCTTAGGAGACACTTTGAAAGCAGTGGAGTTAAGAAACCTGAACAAAGTGGTGTTTTAAAATGTATTCCTTTCTCTGATGTTAATTTTGTATGTCAACCTGACTGGCCATGGGGTGCCAGATTAAATATTATTTCTGGGTGTGCCTATGAGGATGTTTCCTAATATGATTAGCATTTGAATCCATGGACTCAGTAGATTGCCCTCTCAATGTGGGTGGGCATCATCCAATCTGTTGAGGGTCTGAATAGAACAAAAGTCAAAGGAAAGAGGAATTTGCCCCTTTTTTCCTGCCTCACTGGTCAGTTGGGACATCTCATCTCATCTCCTGCCCTTTGCCTAGGATTTACACCATCAGCTTCCCAGGGCTTCAGGTCTTCAGACTCAGAGTGAATTATATTATATTCAGACTCACACCAGCTTTCCTGGGTCTCTAGTTTGCAGATGGCAGATGGTTGGACTTCTCAGCCTTTATCATTGTGTGACGCAATAATAAATTATTATTATTTAATAATAAATCTTTCATTATATACACATATTTACCCTATTGGTCTCTTTCTCTGTAGAACCCTGATTAATACACTTTCTTTATATCTACTCAATGAGTTCTGCTATGGGTCAGGCCCTAAATTTTGTCCTGGAGATTTGTTGAACTGTGGTAGATTGAATTACTGGTCCCAGATCTTCACCCTGCCTTATAGCCTTGCCCTTTTCCAGGTAATTTAACAATTCCACTCACAAAGGAATATGCTTCCATGTCTTTTGACTTTGGACTTGTGATTTGGTTGACAAGTGCGAAGTTAGTAGATATGACACAACCAGGGGCTTACAGAGTTCAGCTTGTTCTCTTTGTCCACTGCCACCTTTGTTCATTTGAAGAACCACCTTGCTGAGCTCTGGCTAGATCAGCCAACAGGTAAATGAGCCAGCCTAGCTGAGATCAGAAAGGCTACCCTAACCAATTCACAGAGGTTTAAGGGAAAAAAACAAACAAGCAAAAAAGTTATTTTTATATGCCACTGAAATTTTGTAGCTTTGTTTGTATTATAGCAACAGCTGTCTGATACAGACGCATAAAATATAGTTTGTGGCCTGCAGTGATTCATGTTGAAGTGGTTACAATTATATAAACACATACAATACTATGTGATTATGACACTAAGGCAGGTATTTAAAAAGTACTCTCCAAGCACATATGTGGAAAAACAAACACAGATTGTCTTCAGCATTGTGATTGGATACTTGGTCATGTGTATACATTTATAAATTCAAGGATGAGTGTTCTTAACTGGTAATTTGGCATTTCAGTACATTTAGAGAGATATGAAAATTTAGTGTGGTAAAATAATCATAGAGATTTCTGCAGAGCTTTCTAGTTGCCTACCCAATATCCATTCTCCTCTCCCCATGCAAAGGCACACTAAATTTATCAGTAAAGCCAAGCAAAGAGGGCATCACCCAGCCACACTTGCAGCTTGGTGTGGCCATGTAACATAGAATCTGATTAACGTAATGTAAACAGAAGTGCTGTATTTGACTTTCAAAAGGCTCCTTAAAGAAAGCTTACTCAGTTGAAAATGAACCCTTTCTGCCGTTTTCCTCATCTTGTATTAAGGTGCAGACCCAATATCTTGGTAACCATCTTGAAGCATGAGTGGACTTGATGGTGTATATCTGCACTGATGATGACACCATAGAAAAATAAAAGAACCTGGGCTCCTTTCAGAGGTAGAAAGCACTATAACTTCTGCCCCAGGTATTTTGTTTTAAGTCTGTTTTAATCTGTCTTATTTTAATTTTTTTTTATATTTTCTGAGTATTCATAGAGGCTATCCCTAAAAAATCATAACGTAGGTGAAATTTTTCCTGAAAATGAGTGTAAAGATGCAAAACAATGTTTAGTTCATATTTTAACTCCCAAAGGCATGTAGAAAAGGTTTATTTTTCTCAGTGTTGGTATTTAGGACCGTAATGTCCTTCAGCTTCCCTATCTATACCTTCTGTAGCACGTCTGAATCTGTTAATGCTCTGCTTCATCTGTATTCGTCCTGCTAATACTGTCAGTCAGGAAGGATCTGAAATATTCATTCATTCATACAGGACTTATTCATTATTTATAACATTTCACTTTGTCACATACTCCAGGTCTATATCCTTTGGGCAATTTAAAAAAACTTAAAGTAAAAAATGAATATCAAATATTAGAATTTTTAAAATAATCAACTTGATGGCCAGAACATCATACCATCTGAAATTTTGACATCTTCTATAAAAATATTTCATCATTACTACTACTATTCTCTATCTCTTGAATAAATACTTTTATTAAAAAATGAAAGTTCAGATCACTGAATTGATAGATGAATTTTATTCTGATGAATGTCAAGACTGGACCCACTCACCAACTTTATAATTCTTCAAGGCATTAAATACTCATGTGAAAATAAAAACAGAAGGAATAAAAATTCTTCCCTTTTAAGACAAAGCAGCGTAATTTCCATCATTGTCTAGGACTTAGCCTGTTTGTCTCATCAGCTTGACTCCTCACTCCTCCTCTACATCTTCCCTCAATAATTGTGGATATTTTCAGGCCTCAGCTAAGAAAAGAAATCATTATTCTTCATAATTCTTGCCTTACTTATTATTGTTGAGGAGATAAGCATCTCTCGTTATTCCATTTCATATGAAAAACCTTCTCTTTGTATCTTAAAACTTCCTTTTAGATGATTTTTACTGTTTAAGTTTTGACATTTATGTTTATATTTCATTTTCAGTTCATTTTTGTATACATTTTTAGGTATAGAACAAAGTTTATTATTTTTTAAACCTATGGATATCTAATTGCTCTATCATCATTGTTGAAATGACTATCCTAACTCCTCTGAATTACTTTTATACCTCTTTTTGAAAATCAGTTATATATATATATACATATATACACACACACATATATATATACCCATGTATATAGATATATTTCTAGATTGGGTTTTTGGTTATTTGATTTATTTCTCTATTTTAACAACAAATATTATTGTAGCTTTATAATAAGTCTTGAAACCAGGTAATATTAATTCCCCAACTTTGTTATTCTTTTTTAATGTTGTTTGGCTCTTGTAGGTACTTTGCATTTCCATATAAATTTTAGAATCAATTTTCTAATTTCTACCAAACTTGCTGAGATTTTAATTGGAACTTTCTTGAATCTATAGAGAAAATTAGGAGGAATTTAGATCTTAAAATTATTGAGTCTCCAGACCCATGAATATGGTATATCTCTCTATTTATTTAAGTCTTCTTTGATTTCTCTCAGCAATATTATGCAGTTCTCATCAGTTCTCAGGGAACACATATTTCACATTTTTTAGATCAGTTTCATTCCTAAATATTTTATACTTTTATACTTCAGAAATTATATGTTTTAATTTCTAAAATTTTATTGCTAGTGTATAGAACTTTAATTAATAAACTCATTTATTAGTTCTAGTTACTTTAAAAAATAGATTCCATTAGAATTTCTACATAGATAATCATGTCATCTATGAATAGAGACAATTTTTCTTCTTTCTTTATAATTTTTTTTTTTTTTTTTTGGCCTGATTTCTCTGGCCAGAGTCTCAAATACAATGTTAAGGAGAAGTAGTGAGAGTGGACATCTTTGTCTTGTTTTTGATATTGGTGAAAAAGCATTTATACTTTCACCATTAAGTTTAGTATTAGCTATAGATCTTGATATTAGCTATAGATGCTTTATCAGGTAGAGGTAGTTACCTTCTATTCCTCGTTGGCTAAAAGTTTTTAACAAGAATGGATGTTGGATTTTTCAATTAAAAAAAAAAGAGGCAAAAGGTTTGAACAGACATTTTACCAGAGAATATATATAGATGATAAATAAGCCTATGAAAAGATGCTGAACATCACTGGCCATTAAAAAAATGCAAAGTAAAATTGCTATGAAATACTGTTATACATCTATCAGAATGGCTTAAAATAAAAAGGCCAATCACACCAAGTGTTTTTGTGAGAATGTAGAGGAACTAGAACTCTCATATACTGCTGTTGAGAATGTAAAATGATAAAGCCACTTTGGAAACAGTGTGGCAGTTTCTTAAAAATTTAATATATATCTCCACTTATGAGTCATCCCTTCTATTGCTAGGTATTTACTCAAGTGAAATAAAAGCACATGTCCATAAAATAACTTATAAACAAATGTTGTTAACAGCTTTATTTGTAATAATCAACTCTAATGTCCATCAGCAGATCAATGGATAAACACATTGTGGTATATACATACAGTGGAATAATATTCAACAATCAAATGAAATGACCTATTGATAATACACAACACGTTTACTCTCAAAATAATTATACTGAGTGAAAGAAGTCGGAGAAAAGAATATACACTACAAATAACTCCATTTATGTAAAATTTTACAAAATGCCAACTAATGTCTAGTGAACAAAATTAGATGAGTGGCTTCCTGAAAATGGTGGGCAGGTGGGCAATAAGAAATGATTAGGAAGGGACTTAAGGAAACTTTTTGAGATAATGGATATGTTGATTACTTTGACAGTGGTGATGGCTTCACAGGTATATACATAGAGCAAAACTTGTCAAATTATACATTTTTAATTCATGCAGTTTAATGGAAGTTAATCACACCACAATAAAGCTGATATCTAGAATAAGGAAGGGGCAGCCTGAATCACTCACAAATCTTGTTAAAAATACTTATTTTAAAATTGTGAATTATATAGATGCTTGTCATAAATAAGACAGACATTATTATTTTGACAATTCTTTAATACCTCCTCTAGGCAGTAGTATTACTGAATAGATTTTTTAAATGTGTTAAACAATCTAGTATTTATAACTGCACCAGAAATCACTCTATGTTGGTTTATTGTAAACCAGACTAGCAAATTATTATTGACCATTTGTTTGTGATAGAGAGTAGCTTGATAATGTTTCCTATACTGTATGCTGTTTACCTAGAAATATTCATCATCCATGTTCTAGTCATCACCACCCATCTATTCACCAATAAAGTGCATTCCCTCCCAGACATATTGACAAGAGATATTTGTCGAATTGTGCATTTTAATCTTAATTATTTTATACAATATTTTTAAATAGTAGATGTTATTTTAAACATCAAAATAGCAACTTAGCTGATAAACCAGCATCAGTTATAAGATATTCCACTAATATCTCATTAAAATATATATGTGAGCAATGTAGGTGATGCTACTAAGACAGTTTTTGTTCATTTGGGGAAGATAATTGAGTTAATTATAATGAAGTCTCCATAAAAGTAACAGAATTATTGGTGGATCTTTAGGGGAAAAATATTGGAAATAGTCCTTTGGACTTCTGTAAATTATTTAAAATTCAAATATCTGATTAAATGTATTTCTTTCATGCCCCTTCTTAACTCTCATCCCCAAAGCAGCTATAATTTGGGGGAGTAAAATATTTAAATTATGGAGAAAAAAATTGGGAGAGTGTAATATGTCAAATTTATGTGCCCACTTGACTGGGCTAAGGTATGCCCAGACATTCAGTCAAACAGTATTCTGGGTGTGTCTGAGATGGTGTTTCTAAATGAGATTAACATTTCATTTTATTGACCTGAAACAGATAGACTGCCAGATATTTCTCCAGCAAAGATTCGTTGATTTGGGATCAGCAGAGAATTGCACTTCAGGGTCTACAACAATGGTGAGGCATATATAGATGCCCAAACAGAAAGGGAAGGAAAACACTTTTATAGAAGTGAAAAGGAAGGTGGAAGGGCTACAGTAAACAAAGAGTCTATGGCTTTTCATTGGCTGAGTTCTTGTCAGGAAAGAAAAGAAATCTCTTCTTCCTGTTGGGCTCTGCTATTGTCACAGGGTGAGAGAGCTCCCCTTGTGGTCTCCAAACTCTTACTGAGGTTTCTGTTTATTGTTTACATTTTCCCCTTTTCATCAAGATCTTTCTCTGAAAACACTGCTGGTCAAGAGTCAGGTTTTCTATGGGCTTCCCTGGTGGTACAGTGGTTGAGAGTCCGCCTGCCGATGCAAGGGACGAGGGTTCCTGCCCCGGTCCGGGAAGATCCCACATGCCGCGGAGCGGCTGGGCCCGTGAGCCATGGCTGCTGAGCCTGTGCGTCCGGAGCCTGTGCTCTGCAATGGGAGAGGCCACAACAGTGAGAGGCCCGAAAAAGAGTCAGGTTTACTAGTTTTTGCAGCTTTTGTCCCTCAATGCCAGAAAAGACCTTTCCTGGGTATAATGTCCCATGTCAGAAGGAAAGTGCACATATTGGAAATTTATTAAGGTTACATTCAAGTAACAAGGAGGGGTAGGAGGGAGAACTCTCAGGCACTTTTTGTATAAAGCCCATATGTTATCAAGGTTATAGACACTGGAGATCATCTGAAGCATTAGGTCATCATCAAATGTTTAGTGACAAACTTCCAACAGGCCTGGTCCAGATATCTTTGGAAAGCTGTTTCATCAGAAGTCATCTGCTTCAATTCTAGGAACAATTTACTTTCAAGGTAGCACATTCTTTTTCATATTCTATTCCATTTAACTTTTTTTAAGGCCTTGAGACCATGTCATCTGGTTCTTCCCATAAAATTGGGTTGGATTTGTTATTGTTGAGTAAAACATATAGAGGTCCGGACATAAGAGAGAAATTTGGAGTACAATTTTGGCAATAACCAACTAGCCCAAGAAAGCCTCACAGTTGGTGCTTAGTTTTGGGTTTGGGAAACTTAGGATGCCATGAAGTCCATCTGGATCTACGTGTACCCCTTGTTCTGATATCAGATGCCCAAAACCAGATGGACAAATTGCAAATTTTCTTTGGAGACCTTATGTCCCTTTAAGGTTAAAAACTTTAGCAAGTGAATGTTCTCTTCCTGGGAGGGGGCTTGAGAAGGAGAGCAAAGAAGCAAATCATCCACATATTGCAACAGAGTAGAAACTCTAGGGAACTTAAGAAACTCAAGAGTGTGTGTCACCCAGATCAGCCTTTAGGATTTAGGAGAAATAAGAAGGACTCCCAGTGTAACTCTGAAGCATTACTGTCTAGGTGGATTGTTTTTCTTGTTAAGTGAAGGGAAAAAGGTATTGGCTGGCTCCATTAACTGGAATACTAAAGAATGCACAGCATAAATCAATTAGAGTAAAGATTTACTTTGTTGGGAATAGATATTAGTAATGTATGAGAATTAGGAATAACAGTGTGTCAAGGGATAACAATGTTGTTTATTGCTCAGAGATCCTGGACAAACTTTCACCCTCAGTACTTAGGTTTTCCTACCTGTAAAATGGGAGTGTTAATGTGACTAGTACAAGGGATAAGGAGGCCTTGAGACTTGTAATCTTCCATTATGTCCTTTATACCTTGAAGGTCTTCTTTACTTATAGCATATGATTAATAATGGGAAGAAGTTTTGAGGGGTCTGTTTGAATCTTGATGGGAGGTGCATTGTGAAATTTGCCAACAACAGTTGGAGATTTTGCCCATAAGGAAAGTGGCAGCTGATTCAACAGGAACAAATAATCAGTGTTTCCAGAATCAGCTCTAGTACCTACTGTCAGAGTCAGAACAAATAAAAGATGTCAAAGTGTCATTTAATTCACCTGGTTGGTTACATTGATTTCTAGAATTATTTTATTCCAGCATAATACTTCTCTTAGAAGTCTCCACCTAATAAGTGGACAAGGGCAGAGGAGAAAAGGGTGTGTATCTTCCAAAGGGCCTAAACAAAAGGAAATAAGTTCAGAGACAGGATCCTCTTGAGGTTTATTAGAGATTCCCACTATCTGAACTATTTTAGTACTGGGAGGTAGGGACAGTTTTATAGTAGTGGGGTTGAGCACCAAGAGAGTGGCTCTGTTGTCCATTAGGACTGGAAGAGATTTATCTCCAGTCTGGAGAGATGTTTCTCCAAGCCAATTAAGAGGAAGGAAGGGGCTTCTCTGGTGGAGCAGTGGTTGAGAGACTGACTGCCGATGCAGGGGACACGGATTCATGCCCCGGTCTGGGAAGATCCCACATGCCGCAGAGTGGCTGGGCCTGTGAGCCATGGCCGCCGAGCCTGTGCGTCTGGAGCCCGTGCTCCGCAACAGGAAAGGCCACAAGAGTGAGAGGCACGCATACCGCAAAAAAAAAAAAAGAGGAAGGAAGAGCCCCCGTAGTTCCTTGGAGCCCAGTCATTGAGAATTAGGAGGATGCTGGAAAGGCTGATTTGAGGGCTGAAGGCACCTAAAGTGCTTATTTGTATCAATCTCTTTCCCAATCTTCTGGCTGTTTGCAATAACAGCAAAAACTAGGAGGATTTGGTTTCACTTAGGAGCCTTCATTTGCTGGAGTTGAAGATTAAGAATTTTGGCAACCTCTCTTGGAAGTGACTCATGTAGAGTATGAGAGAGCTGATTTGTCAGATTAACTAAATCTGAAGTGGACAGTTTCTCATTCTTTCCTGGTCCTTTTTTACTAGAAAGGAAAAGTCTCAGTTCAGTCCATTAATAAACATACAGTTAAAAGCTAGTTGGGTGGAATCAACATTTGATGGAAGACCAGATTTTTTTAAAAAACAATCTACAGTTGATAGTAATAGTTAATAGTAGGTTCAGAAGATTTTCTTGTGCAAGTCTGAATTTTGTTCCAATCAATAGTAATTGCTTTCTGAAGTTACCTAATGATTGCTGATTGCCCATATAAGTTAGTGGGCTGTTTTCCAGGTTGTAATTCTAGAGACCTTTCAGGATTTTCCCAATTAGTAGTTTTCATTCAATGCTAGTCCTGGCTTTCACCCTTTCACGGAGAAGCAAAAGAACTAGCTGATATAGGTCAGAGAAACCATGTTGATAAATTTGAATGACTATATTAAATTCCTCAGCAAACGTGAGGAATTTCTTCAGTTATGTTAGGAAAATCTTTACTATGGCTCACAGCTCAGCTTTAACCCAGGAAGTCTAAGAAATGAAGCGTTTAGCCTCTGAATCCTCAGAAGACTTAATTTTAAAGGGACAGGTTCTGATAAGTTTAGAGGAAAAGGGAGTAGGGAGAGTTTCAGAGAAAAGGGGAAGTTTCCTGGGAGCATTAGTATGGTGAATTTGAGGGTATGGGGGTGGTGTAGAAGGGAAGGAAGGAGATGGAGCCAGACGTGGAGCCTGAGAGAAAGAAACCAAGGAAGAAGAGCCTGAGGTTTCAGGAGACATTTTGTTTTTCTTAAATATTTTTTGTCTCAGTTAATCTTAAAATCTTATTATGCAGAAAGGCAATTTTAGGCTCCTGAAAAGTTGAGAAACCTCAAAATGCCAACAGGAATAAGCAGTCCACTCACTTCTGGAAAATTTTGAGCTATTATAGTCCAATTCAATTTCAAGGAAATTAAGTTTGGGGATTTCACAAGTCTCCCATAGTGGCCACTGATATTCTAAATTGCCTTTAGTCATGCATGTTTATTTTAGTTAGAAATGAGCATGAGGGGGCTTCCCTGGTGGTGCAGTGGTTGAGAGTCCGCCTGCCGATGCAGGGGACACGGGTTCGTGCCCCGGTACGGGAAGATCCCACATGCCACGGAGCGGCTGGGCCCGTGAGCCATGGCCGCTGGGCCTGCGCGTCCAGAGCCTGTGCTCCGCAACAGGAGAGGCCACAACAGTGAGAGGCCCGCATACCGTAAAAAAAAAAAAAAGAAAGAAATGAGCATGAGGAAGGACCTCTGCTTTTAAACATAAAACTGGACAGAGCCTTTGTGAGAGAAGCACCCTCAAAATACTTAGATAACTGGGATCCCATTTCCTAGAGGTTTTTCCTCTAGAGCAAAGAACAATTTTCAAGCAGCATAAACAGCTTACAGCACAAATGGCTCAATTCAAATAGTGTGCAAGCTAACCCCAGCCTGTCTTAAGGAGACAGTTTGGTCTTGGAGGAGCCAGGCCAGAGACCTTTTCTTTAGCCAGTGCCCAGAAGACAGCTTTCCAAAGGAGTAGGCCAAAAGCTGAAAACCTGGCACCGTTTCAGATAAAGAACACTTGTTCACAAAGGAATGGGTAGAGGCTAGACAGCTTCAGGAGAAGCAGCCCCTGTTCTGAATGGAAAAGGCCAGAGGCTTGCCAGTTTCAGGGAAACAGTGTGATCTCAAAATCAGACTGAAAAGCCAAATGAGTATTCGCATACAAAACACGGCCTAACCAGAAAGGCAGAACCCTTAAATGGATCCCCAGTAAAGCTTGGAGAGGTTCAGATGCAAGGAATGCATGAGCTTGAATCCAGGAGAAGGATGTACCTTCAAACAGTAGGCTCTGTGAGAAAAGCAGTGAGTGACAAAGGTCTCATTTGTGGGTACTGGACCTTTTGCTTACCAGCTCAACAGTCCTCGAGCTGTGAGGGGTCCCTGTACAGTCTCCTAAAACATTGACCTGAAACAATAGACAGCCAAACTTTTCTCCAGAAAAGATGGAGTTATTTGGGATCAGTAGAGAACTGCAGTTCAGGGTCTGTAACCATGGAAAGCCATGTACAAGTTCTCACATGGAAAAGAAAGGAGAACACTTTTATAGAGGGAAAAAGGAAGCTGGGAGAGAGATAGTAAACAAAGAGCCCATCCATGGCTTTTCATTGGCTGACTCCTTGCCAGGAAAGACAAGGAGTCTTTCTTCTTCTTAATGGTCTCTGCTATTGTCACAGGGTGAGAGAGCATCCCCGTTTGGTCTCCCAACTCCACTTAACTGAAGTTTCTGTTTATTAATTTTTTACAAGTTGGTGGAGTGAGTAAAACAAACCCTCTCCAATACAAGTGGGACCAGTTGAAGGATTGAGTAACCAAAAGACTGACCCTCCAGAGAGTAAAGGGAACATCTCCTACCTGACTGCCTTAGAGCTGGAATATGGATTTACTTATGCCTTTGGACTCAAACTGAAACACAGGCTTTTCCTAGGCCTCAGGCCTACTGATCTCTGGACTGGAGCTATACTGTTGGATCTCCTGGTCCTCAGGCCTTCAAACTGAGACTAGAACTACACTATTGACTCTCCTGGGCTTCCAGCTTGAGGGCTGCTGATATATATATATATATATATAGTTTCTGTTTCTCTGCAGAACCTTGACTAACACAGATTTTGGTACCAAGAATGATTGAAGAGGAACAGAATTGTAAGGATAAGTTTTCTAATTTAGTTCTGGGGGTTCTGGAACTGGCTCTCAAATCTTATTATATTTAAAGATATGAATGACTTTATTTCCAATAGTAAAAGAGATCATTGATAGTCTACAGAATGATCTAGCAATGGAGGTATACAAAATGTCACCACTGGGTAATCCTAATCAACCTTTTGTAAGACGCAAGGAGCTTGATAACTGTGTATTTGATACTTTGGGATTTTTTTTCTCAAACTAATGAATGTCAGTGAGACTGGTGGGGTGCTCCTAATGTCAATGGACAAAGTAGGGAAAGAAATGAATGATATCAGGGATTTTAATTCCAAGGTCAAGGGTCACATGAAGACCTAGAAACTTCTGTGTGTGCCCTGAAAGAGACTTATCTTCGATAGGCACAAGACTGAGAATGTTGAAAACCTAACCCAGAATTCCTTCCTGCCAATGGATGAATTTCAATGCAAATTAAATTCCCAGCCTCACAGAGTGTCTACTGTAAATGTGAGGGCATTACTTTGTAAAGAATGGGATCCTATAAGCTGGAAAGGGGACTTGTGGGAAGACTCCAGTAAAGTTGGGGATATCAAACCCCTAAATTCTGGTGAGTCTTCTTTGCCTATGGAAGAGGCCTCCCCACTCCCAGAGGAAGCAGCCTCCACATCCTCCGTGTAAATGCCTCTCCACCTTGTCTGAAAAGATCAACTCTGCATTCCCTGAGGAAACTGTGATGACCTCCCCAGAGGCAGTTGTTATCGCAAGACAATGCAGATTCTCCTCAGGACTCAGTCCCCTCCCCCAGTCTTCTTTGCTTCTAGGCCTATAATTAGACTCAAGTCCCAGCAGACCCCTAAAAGTGAGGAATAAAGTGTAACCTATGAGGAGGTGCACTAACACCTCCAAATAGCTACTTGAGTTTTCTAATTTACACAGACAGAAATTTGGGGCACATGTCATCCGGGCATGGAAGGGTGTGGGATAATGTTGGAAAAAATATAAAGTTGGACCAGGCTGAATTTATTGATATGGGCTCTCTAAGCAGATTCTACGTTTAATATTGCAACTTGGAGAGTTAGAAATGACTAACAGTTTGTTTGCCTGAAACATAGATCATTGACAGGTGGCCCACAGTGAATGAGTTAGAAATGTCAGACTGAAGATGAATCTGGCCTCTGTACCCCAACACCAAATTAAATCTCAGAGACAGAGTTTTGGGTGAAGTAGGAAAGAATAGATTTATTGCTTTGCCAGGCAAAGTGGGCCACAGCAGACTAATGTCCTTAAAACTGTGTGTCCCAACCTGGAACATGTAGTGAAGAGTTTTATAATAATGGTCCAAAGATGGTGTGAACAGCTCATGGACATTCTTCTGATTGGTTGGTGGTGAGGTAAGTGGGAGTCAGCATCAACCTTTTGGTTCCAACCTGTCTGGGGTCTACGTGCTTGTGGGCAGCATACCGTTAACTTCTCCCACTTGGTGAGTACGCAGAAATTTTTCAGTATCTGCAAAACTGCTCAAAGATATTGTTATGTATACCCCTTGAGGGAGAACCAGGACCTTGCCCCAAGGCTGCACTATTGTTTCTTGACTGTTCCTCCCTTTTCTCTGTATTGCCTCCCTTCTCTAATTAGCAACTGTTTGGGGCAAGGTCATGGAGGCTGAATGAAGCCTATTTCCTGTAATTGAGAAATGGGGGACACAGAAAGGCTTTTGTGCCCAGGAACCCCACAGGGTTCTGCTCAGTTTCAGAACCTGCCTTGATTTAATGTAGAAGAAGTGATTCAAAGGCTTAGTGGGATTGGAATTTTAGAGTAGATTTGTCATTTAAAAATTACTCACCCACACTGGGAAGGTCCAGAAATACAACTTTCATCACATCTATGAGGAATACTTTTGTAAGCTCTGTGATCACTCTTTGTTGTAGAACAGACCTTACAGTGGGCACTGTGGTCACTGAATTGGGAAACCTAAATGCAAGGGGAGTAATTGATTCTGGAGTGGTAGGAACAAAGTGTCAGCATCAACCACCAAAGGCAAGGTGAGTGTGGTTCCCATAAACAGACCTTAGGGTGAAAGCAGTAATAAGAATTGTTTGACTCACAGAGACCTATGACATTGGCTAGTTGATCCTGGAGTTCCTAGAAGTGAAATAAATAGGAAATCTATTAACATGTTACTTGATCTGTAAAAGCAGAAAAATTCTAGAACAAGTGAACAAAAGTCTAAGCTGAATCAAACACAGATTTCTGAGCCAGTTTGCAGACCCAGAAAACTTTGAATGAAGAGAAGGTTGGGCCCCCTTGAGGAGGGCCCCTGGTACACTGCTAAAAATGTATCATTCATTTTTCTCCTAGCCTTACTCAAAGGGACCTATGATCTTTTGCCAGGGTAACTGTGTGTTGGGGGAAAGGAAATCATCAGACTTTGGGGGGCAACGGCTCTGAACTGACACTAATACGAGGAGACCCAAAACATCACTGTTGTCTATCAGTCAGAGTAGGGACTTTTGGAAGTCTGGCGACCAGTTGAGTTTTAGCTCAAGTCTATCTCATAATGGGACAAGTGTATCTCCCAACCCATCCTGTGGTTACTTCCCCAGTTCTGAAATGGATAATTGGATTAGATACACTCATAAGTTGGCTTTGTCCCCTGACCGGTGAACTGAGGGCTATTATGGTCAGAAAGGCCAAGTGGAAGCTGCTGTTAACTGTCTCTAGGAGAATAATAAGCCAAAAGCAATCCTGTAGGGATTGCAGAGAACAGTGCCACCATCAAGGATTTAAAGGATGCAGCGTGGTGATTTCTACTACATCCCCATTGAACTTGCTTATTTGGCCTGTGCAGAAGACAGGTGGACTTCGGAAAATAACAGTGGATCATAATAACCTTAACCAGGTTGTGACTCCAATTGCAGCTTCTGTACCAGAGGTGGTTTCACTGCTTGAGGAAATTAATGTATCCCCTGGTTCCTGGAATGCAGCTATTGATCTGGCAAATATTTTTTTTCCTCCATACTTGTCAGTAGGATCATCAGAAGCAGTTTGTTTAGAGCTGGCAAGGCCAGCAATACAGTATCACTGTCTTACCTCAAGTCTATCAACTCTCCTGCTCTATGTCATAATTACTTCCTAGAGATCTTGATCACTTCCCTTCCACAAGGTATTATGCTGGTTTATTACACTGATGACATTATGCTGATTGGACCTCCTGAGCAGGAAAGAACAACGACTCCAGACTTACTGGTAAGAGATTTACCTGTCAGAGTGTGGGGGAAAAAATATGACAAAAATTCAGGGGCCCTACCTCAGTGAAATTTCTAGGAGTTCAGTGGTGTGAGGCATGACAAAATATCCCTTCAAAGGTGAATCTGGTCCCTCCTACAACCAAAAAGAAGCACACCACCTAGAGGACCTCTCTTGATATTGGAGGCAACATATTCTTCCTTTGGGTTTGTGTCTCTGTTCTATTCACTGAGTAATCCAAAAAGTTGCTAGTTTTGAGTGAGGCCCAAAACAAGATAAATCTCCTCAACAGACCCAGGCTGTCATGGAAGCTGCCCTGCTGCTTGGTTCATATGATCCAGCAGATCCAATGGTGCTTGAAGTGTCAGTGGCAGATAGGGATGCTGTTTGGAGACTTTTGCAGTCCCCCATAGGTGGATCACAGTGCAGGTCCTCAGGATTTTGGAGCAAAGCCCTGCTAGCCTCTGTAAATTACTATCCTTTCGAAAAACAGCTCTTGGCCTGCTACCGGGCAATAGTAGAGACTGAACAGTTAACCATGGGCTGCCAAGTTGCCATTATAGCTGCCTATCATGAACTGGGTGTAATCTGACCCACCAAGCCATAAAGCACGAGCACCAACACCTCATCTTTGAATGGAAGTAAATGTACCTGATCAGATTTGAGCTAGACCAGAAGGCAAAAGTTAGTTACATGAAGTGGCCCAAATACTCATGGTCCCCACTCTTGCTACACTGTTTTCTCTGTCCCAGCCTACACCTTTGGCCTCAGGAAAAATTCCATAAGATTGGTTGACAGAGAAAGAGAATTATTGGGCCTGGTTTATTGATGTTTCTGCATGATAGACAGGCACCACCTTAAAGTAGACAACTTTAGCACTGCAATTCTTTTCTGAGACATTCATGAAGAACAGTGGTGAAGGGAAATCCTCCCAATGGACAGTACTTCGAGATGGTTACCCAGATATTCACTTTGCTTGGAAGGGGAAATGGCCAGTCATGAGACTATATACTGATTCATGACCTGTGGCCAATGTTTGGCTGGATGGTCAGGGATTTGGAAGGAACATGTTTAGAAAACTGGTGACAAGGAAATGTAGGGAAGGAACATGTGGGTAGACCTCTCTGAATGGAAAGAAAACAAGAAAATATTTCTGCCCCATGTGAATGATCATCAAAGAGAGCATTTTAACAATCAAGTGGATAGAATGACACATTCTGTGTTTACCACCTGTCAGCATTTTTCCTCAGCCAGTGGACTCAGGAACAAAGTAGCCATGGTGGCAGAGATGGAGGTTATGCATGCATTCAGCGCCATGGACTTCATTCACTGAGGCCAACCTGGATTCAGCCACCACTGAGGTCCAATCTGCCAGCAGCAGAGCCCAACACTGAATCCCTGATATGGCACCATTCCCTGGGGGTTGTCAGCTAGCTACCTGGTGGCAGGTTGACTAACTTTGACAGCTTCTATCTAGGAATGGGCTATGTTTTACTCTTACTGGAATAGATTTACTCTGAATACAAATTTCCTTTCCCTGCAAGCAATGTTTCAAAACCCTCATCTGTAGTCTTTCAAAATGCTTTATCCACCATCCTGATATTTTACACAGCATTGCTTCTGATTAAGGAATTCACTTCACAGCACAAAAATTATGTCAATGTGCTCATAATCATGAAATTCTCTGTTTTCCATGACAGAATGGTATAATAGCTTTTTGAAGACTCAGTTACAGCACCAGCTAGGTGGCAATACTTTGCCAAGCTGAGGTAAGATTCTCCAGAGGCTACATATGCTCTGAATCGCCATTCAATATATGGTGCTTTTTCTTCCACAGCCAGGATTAATGGGTCCAGGAATCAAGAAGTGAAAATGAGAATGGTACCACTTACTTTTACCTCTAGTGACACACCCTAGCAAAATTGTTGCTTCCTGTTACCATGACCTTATGCTCTGCTGTCCTAGAGGTTTTAGTTCCAAAAGAAGGAATGCTTTCACTAGGAGATACAACGTTTCCATTAAACTGAAAGTTAAGACTGTTGCTCAGCCATTTTGGGCTCCTTATGCCTCCAAATCAACAGGCAAAGAAGGGAGTTAATGTGTTGTCTTGGATGATTGATCCTGACTACCAAGGGGATGTTGGACAACTACTCTACAGTGGACATAACGAAGAATGTGTCTGGAATATAGATTTCTTAGGACATCTCTTAATATTACCATGTTTTGTGACTATGGCCAATGGAAAACTACAGTCCAATCCAGGCAGGACTACTGATGGCTCTGACTCTTCAGGAATTCAGAAATAAAGGTGTGGGTCAGCCTACCAGTTAAAGAACTTCTACCAGCTGAGGTGCTTGCTAAAAGCAGAGGGAATACAGAATGGATAATAGAAGAAGTTAGTCATAAATACCAGCTTTGAGCACAAAATCAGTTACAGAAATAAGGACCTCCTCACTATGTAATGACTATGTTGGGGGATGTGTGTGTGTGTTTGTGTGTGTGTGTGTGTGTATGTGTGTGTTTGTGTAGAAAAGATCTTTGTTTTCATACCTCTCTTATTCTCTTATTATATAATGTAAAATGTGTTGAATTTATATTATAGTATTTAAGTATTATCAATTCTACATCATAGTATTTTAGTTATGGGATATCAAAAAAAGTAAACATCACTCATGAACTTTACCTTTTCCTCTGTGGAAGGAGTTAGTGTATTCTTTATTGTATGCAGAATAGCTGTATAATTTTAGGTAAAATTATGACCTTGTTATTGTCTTTCATTGGAGATTAAGTATGGTTTTAAGGAAATGCGTATGGGTGCCATGTTGACAAGGCGTGGACTTATGATGGTTAATTTGTGTCAACTTGAGTAGGCCCCCAGGGTGCCCAGACATTTGGTCAGACATTATTCTAGGTGTGTCTGTGAAGGTGTTTTGGAAGAGATTAACATTTGAATTAGTAGACAGAGTAAAGTGGTTGTCCTTCCCAATATTGGTGGACATCATCCAATCTTATGAAAGCCTAAATAGAACAAAAAGAGTGACCCTCTAGAGAGTAAAGGAATTTCTTCTTGCACTTCTGCCCTCAAGCTGGGACATAGTTTTTTTTTTTTTACTTCATTTATTTTTTATAATATTTTAATTTTATTGGAGTATAGTTGATTCACAGTGTTGTGTTAGTTTCAGATGTACGTCAAAGTGATTCAGTTATACATATAATATATTTGTTTGTTTTTAGATTCTTTTCTCATATAGGTTATCACAGGATACTGAGTAGAGTTCCCTGTGCTATATAGTAGGTCCTTGTCAGTTATCTATCTTACATATAGTAGTGTGTGTGTTCATCCCAAGATCCTGATTTATCCCTCCCCCACCGTGTTTCCCCCTTGGTAACCATAAGTTTGTTTTCAATATCTATAAGTCTGTTTCTGTTTTGTAAATAAGTTCATTTGCATCTTTTTAAAAATTAGATTCCACATATGAGTGGTATCATATGATATCTGTCTTTCTCTGTCTGACTTACTTCACTTAGTATGATAATCTCTAGGTCCATCCATGTTGCTGCAAATGGCATTATTTCATTCTTTTTTATGGCTGAGTAATATTCCATTGTATATATGTACCACATCTTCTTTATCCATTCATCTGTCGATGGGCATTTAGATTGCTTCTATGTCTTGGCTATTGTAAATAGTGCTGCAATGAATATCTGGGTGCATGTATCCTTTTATATTATGGTTTTCTCTGTATTTATGCCCAGGAGTGGGACACTACTCTTTTCCTCCCTTTGGACTCTAACTGAAACTTCAGCTCTTCCTGAATCTTGAGCCTACCAGCCTTTGGAGTATAAATACACTATCGACTCTCCTCGTCTTCAGGCTTGCAGACTGCAGATCTTGGGACTTACAGGCCTCCATAATCGCATGAGTGAATTCTTTATGATAAATTGCTCTCTCTCTCTCTCTCTCTCTCTCTTATTTATTCTGTTTTTCTGGATAACTCTGATTAATACAGAGGAGGCTAATTTTTCATGTTTTTCTTGAAATCATTCTATTTTGTTCATCAACATTTGTAAACTTTTCTTCTCTACTTCTAGTGCAAACTGCATAAGACATTAAATCAATTAAGCTCTATATGCAAAGATATTGATAGGGATTCAGTGACCATTCCCCTATAAGTTAAAGGGTTTAACTGAATCATATAAATGTGTCAAAGTGAAATCATTTATAAAATTAGAAGTCTTAAATCTTCTTTGTAAAGAGTCTTAGTTAATTTTCCAAATGTGGTGAATTACTCTCTCTAATGTGAATTTGGCAAATGACTACCAGAATTAATCCTTCCACTTCTCTTTGGCCTCGGAAGTCTTTAATAGGAATTGACTGAGTGGGAACTGAAGCTGTGCTAATACTTGTAAGTACAAATGTGATATCAAGGAAACTTGGTAGCAAGGCTGTCTGAGATATACCTATTGCTTTGCCCAACTCCCACTGCCCTCTGTCCTTTCCTGTGAACAATACACACTAACATTCAGTCTCTTTATTGTCCTGGCCTATATTTTAAGTAATTCCCAGAAAGAACTCATCTGGTCTTTTGTTAGACTAAGTGCTCCTGTGATTGGTATTATATAACTACTGAGGGAATGGAGCATTATCTCTCTCCTTGTGAAGCTATGCCGTCCTTCACTCTATTAGCTGCTGTAAAAGTCTGATGAAATCCTGAGCTTATTATCACACTCAAAAAAAGTCTCTTAGGTTTCAGATTCCTTTTCTATACATTTCCTGCGTGATGCATCGGATTAAATGACTCAGTTTCCTATTCATCACATTTAAGCACTGAAAATGTTATCCAGTTGGCTGGGGTTGGAAACGAAATTGAACCATTTTAAGAGGACGTTTTTTCCCTTTTACATCATATGATTATACCATATGGTTTAAAAAGAAAGTAAGAGATGGAAGTTAAAAGTTGATTAAAAGAAAAGTTTGGGTAGAAAATAAACTCTCAACAAAGTAT
The DNA here is from genome assembly GCF_963455315.2 of Globicephala melas. Lineage (NCBI taxonomy): Eukaryota > Metazoa > Chordata > Mammalia > Artiodactyla > Delphinidae > Globicephala > Globicephala melas. The sequence goes on from NC_083317.1 coordinate 25,125,821, forward strand.
CTCTAAATAATATAAAGATTGAAGAAAACTGGTGCTCTTCTTTCTACATCCTTCCATGATTAGGTCCATCCAGAGCTTCAAAAACGTGAAATGTCATATGGATATAACTTTGTATGTATATGCAAGTTGTTTGAAACTTTAGGTGGTAAAACTATTACTAAGAATGTGTGTTTCCACTGTACTTTTATAAATTCACTTACACTTAGGATGCTATAATAAACAGTACCTTTTAACAGAATTTTATGATAAGCCCTTGACAAAGTGGGTTGTCATGCATAATTTATCTGTTTTATGTATTCCAGTTTATCCAACATTTTTAATCAGTATGAGAAAATTTGCTGACAACCTTGAAATAATAAGATATCATTGTGTTTGTTTTCACCAGATATTTCTTAACCAGCCATGATGTGTGTAGAAGGCAGGAACCTTGTCATCCTGTTTGAGATACAATATTAAACCTGACACTATGTAGTGCCAGACTCTCAGAAATGTTATTTGATGGTGGCAATTCAAATTATCGCAGCAATGAAAATTGTCATACAGAAGTAGTAGGTGTTTTAAGAGCGGTTGATAAAGTAATGCATGTCAGCATTTACTCAAATTGTTAACTTTATTAATAGAACTTGTAGAAGTCTTTTCAGTATTGACCTCTGTCAGTGACAGTCACTGTTTTATTTTCTTTTTATTAGAGAGTGTACATTCCACTCAGACAAACAGTGGTAGAAATACTTGTAGAACAAAATGACTGAAGGGAAATAACCTAGTGCTTTAAATTTGTTTGACCTTTCAAAAATATTTTTAAATGCCCAACTCACAGAAGATATGTCCTTTGTCATTATCCAAGGTCTTTGTGCGATCTGACAATTAGGCTTATTAATAAAATTAATAGTAGGTTATGCAGTGGGGAAAAAGAATAATTTTTTTTTTTTTCGGTACGCAGGCCTCTCACTGTTGTGGCCTCTCCCACTGCGGAGCACAGGATCCGGACGCGCAGGCTCAGCGGCCATGGCTCACGGGCCCAGCCTCTTCGCAGCACGCGGGATCTTCCCAAACCGGGGCACGAACCCGTGTCCCCTGCGTCGGCAGGCAGACTCTCAACCACTGCGCCACCAGGGAAGCCCGAAAAAGAATAATTTTATGTGGTTTACATTGGGTGGATTAAGATTAACTATAAATTCTTTGTATATCACATGTACACAGATGTTTTATAAAATTAATTGAAACTGCATACATAATTTCCAGGCAATAAACCTTCATATCTGGTGGTAAAACAATATTAATGTAACAATTTCTTGTGCCAAGGATAAGGAGCCAAAAAGAAAATAAGAAAGAAATCATTTCTAGAAAGGTAATCAATATGTGTCCACATTTACTCAATTGTTATCTAAATAAGATGGGTTGAGATCTATTAGTGGCTGGAGTTTCTGCATCTCACCCCTGTTTTTTTTCTTAAGTATAAAGTATTCACAAAGTATCCATCTGGCTTTCATGGCAGCCACACACACACACAGGCAAAATCTGAAACATGCTAAAATGGACTCAGCTAACGAATCCAGTCAGTTCTCAAGGGCATATTAGGGATGACAGAACTCTGGTTTTGATTTCTCTTAGACTCCAATTCTCTTTAAAAAGAATCACGCATGCTGTTTTTTTAATACTGCATGGAGACAAAAAAAAAAAGTCAGAATTTAATGAACACATCAACTAAGCATTTTGCTTTTGAATCAGAGGGAAAAGCTGTACCACTAATGAAAATTACAAAAGTGTTGACTGATTTGTTTTTGTTGTAAACAGATTGTGGCATTAGCAGAAAGGTTAATAGGAAAGAAACTGCTGTAAGATGATGCTTACTCACCATCCTATCATAAGATTACAAATGATTGTTCTTTGAGAGCAGGCAGCAATCAGTCAGTGGAAAATTATGTGACTATTATGAATGATTCTCAATTGTGCTTTTAAGCTTAAGCCTTCAGATAATGAAAATGTTTCTTAGGATTAACAAGCCTTGCTAAGGTAAACTTTACAAAACGGAAGGTGGAAGAAAAGCAGATGAATTATCTCCCTGAAGATACTTCCTCACTAAAGATTAAAGAGTTTATGAATTTAAAACACTTTACAATGATATTTTGCTTCAGTTTCCCATAAAAGAAAGACATGATAGATGGATAGATAGATGATATAGATAGATGATAGATAGATAGGTATCTACAAATACATGCATATACATATATTTGAGTTTTTCCTTAAGTGTAGTAGTTTTCCTAAAACTTCAGATATTATGCATGTAAATACATTGAATATATGTGAGTAGAACAAGGACCTTATAAATGAACATATTTATTCCTAATTGTTTCCAATGAGACCTGAGCCATCTCATACTGAGAAAGGTAATTAGCCTACTCCTGAATACTCTGTATCTTATTGTGATCCTGATAGAGTTCATTTAGCACTGACAGTCTTAAAAGAATTCCTATTTTGGCTTGTTCTTCCAATCTCTTTATAACTCACTGGTTAGCTTTCTTGATTATATAGACCCCAGATTGCATAAAGTACTCACTTCCTTCATGAGAAGCCAGTTTTTTGTTGTATTTTTAGTTTTTTGTTAGGTTCTTTTTGGATCCTCATATTTTATTCCCATGATACTCTATTCTATAAGCTTATTTTTTTAAATGTGTAAATAAAGCCATCACAATGTAATAATACCCACTAAAAATTATTTATAATCCATCAAAAAACAACTTTGGAAACAACGAGTAGCAATTTAAACAATATGTAAACATTCAAGAGTTGCAGATGAGAAGAAAGAAAAATATACAACATCTGCAACACCTGCAAAAATATCATACATCTGCAACATCTACCTTATAATTGGACATTAAAATGCCATTTTTGACAATTACCAATTTAAGTATTGGAAAAGTATAAATTTTCAAAATGGTAAAATGGACAACATAATCTACTATTTAGATTCACAGAGTGAGGAGTAGGAATTTGAATGCCATTCTCTTTTGTAATCAGTTCTTTGGCTGAATTGTTTAATTTTCTTAAATAAAATGGAGAAAAAGCCCATATTTTACTGTAAGTTTGTCAGTAAACATTGAATCAATTTTAATACCATGACTGATTCATTAAACTGAAGATTTTAACCTAATTTAGACATGGTTTTCAGAATTCTACATAAGTCTTGCTTGATTTGAAAAAAGAATTTTGAAATTATTTGGAGTGTTTGCTCAGTATTATTTTTGATGAAAAACAAGAATCTATTAGAAAGTTATATCAAAGATAAATGGGGCACTTCCCTGGTGGCATGGTGGTTAAGACTCTGCCTGCCAATGAAGGGGACACGGGTTCAAGCCCTGGTCTGGAAAGATCCCACATGCCGCGGAGCAACTAAGACCATGCACCACAACTACCGAGCCTGTGCTCTAGAGCCCGCGAGCCACAACTACTGAGTCCACATGCCACAACTACTGAAGCCCACGTGCCTAGAACTCATGCTCCACAGCAAGAGAAGCAACCGCAATGAGAAGCCTGCACACTGCAACGAAGAGTAGCCCCTGCTTGCTGCAACTAGAGAAAGTCTGCACGCAGCAATGAAGACCCAAAGCATCCAAAAATAAATAAATAAATAAACGATTTGACCTTAAAAAAAAAAAAGATAAATAGAATTTTTACAAAATTGTTTTTCTTGAAATAGTTTTTGTTAATAGATTTTCAGCATGCTTCCTACTTTATGTCTGATACCTGCATTAAAATGTGTTCATCTGTGCTGCTGGGATTATAACAAAGATGACTTCAGTGGCAAGTTCTGTGTGATAATCAGTAATAAACTTTTTAGCAAACCAATTAGAACCTGCCATTATGTAGAAGATAATTAATGGTTCCTACAACAACTTTATAGGTGTATAATTATGCCCCAGGTGTCCATTTGTAGATCATAAATCAAACATCATGGGTTATGTGTGACCTAAATTTTTTGAAATGTACTTAATGTCTTTTAAATGGGGTCATGACAGACACAGCTGTCTAAAATATTAAAGAAGGTGAGGAACGGTGAATCACTCTTTCAGATTGTAATTGTGTAAAATTCTTGTCATAATAATGATACTAACATTCATAATAATACTTGTCCTTACATGTATCAAAGACCAGAGAAAACTTAATGGTTGGGATAATGTGATAGTATCCTCTAGTGATAACCCCTATGTTCTGATACATCCACATACACCTCTCAGGAACAAGGGCACACAGTTCAAAATAATGTTGACTCTGAGTGTAAGAAACTCTCCTGTGCTTTTACATCTGCTGTCCACTGAACACACTGCAGACTTGAATAAGACTGGCTGAGAAGAAGGTCCATTGTCCGACAGAGAGATCAGATTCTGAACATGGTTTTAGAATCTTCTTTAAACTAATACAACAGTATTCAATGGGCTAAAAAGAACCCTTGGTGTAATAAAGTAATAAACAAGAACATCAGTATAGTGTGTATGTAAATGAATGCAGTTGTTTTTAATTCTGTAATTTTCTTATTTTTTAAACTCCATCCAGATTGGTGTATCTACTGTGAATCAATGAGGCATAGCTAAACTTCTGGATTTCTCAGGAAGAGAGATGGTTTGGGTAATGAACTATAAAAGTATATATAATTGAGCTATTGGCAGTATGTAAGGTTATACCATAATGTAGAAGTCTTCATTGAGCTATAGGTAAATGGAAAGATTCTTTTCAGTATATAGGCAGTAAAACTTTGGCTATCCAAATTGTAGACAATAAAACAGATTTTCTTTCTTTTACTTTTTTTGTTTTTGAGTCAAATGTCAGAAGATGAAAGAATTTAAAAAGAAATGTGTTGAAAACAAAAAGAGAGCAGTGGAAATTATAAATGGTCACTGAAGCAAAGAAACTCATAATAGAAGGAAGTCAGTAATTAACAATGACAAACAGAAAAAGAAAAATTGCTGTCCACTTAATTCAGGAAAACAAGACATTTGATAACCTATATTTGATTGGGGGTAAAGGATGGTTTAGCTAATTGACCCAGGATTTAGGAGCTCTAGAAATATTTGTGAGCAAAATTCTACATACCCTAACTAAAATTGGATTAAGCACTAAAGAATGGATAAGATATTTTATTTTTCATATATAACATATTTTCTGTCTGCTATTGACTTCTATAAATGAAGCCATTTGTTCATTGCTTTCAAAAAAGTAGGTAATTCATTAAACCATATTGTTTTCTAGTAGATTAGTGTAGTCTCTAGTCAACAGAGTTCAGTGTATTGTGAAACTGTCCTCCTGTAACCAATTATCTCTAAGGGAAAAGAGCCTGGGTACCTATGTGGCTTGAAAACATTAGAAAATGCATGGAAAAATTGTTTTCTACTCTAAGTGGAAGTATGGATTCTCTCAGACCTTAATCAATCTCGATTTTGATGGAGTAATGACATGGAAACAAAATAATTTTCACATGGACTCACACTTCACTTGGAACCACTGCCCCCTTGGTCTCTGTGGATCATCACATCAGCCTCCTGCCTCTCTCTGAACAAAATACCCATATTCCTGTTTTCTTTCCTGCAGAGTTGATTCTATTAGAACTTTTCCAGTCTATCAGACATATTTGTGAAAATCTGAACTTTAATATGCATTCCTTCCCATGAAGTTCCTGAATTTCCTTCAAAAGAGGACATGGACAGAATAAATATTTACATGATGTCAAATATCCCTTGATAATTAAAGAAAACTATGGCTGCCACGAGCAGAGAATCTTTAAGAAGGTAGAGGAATATGGGTTCAGAATTGGTAGGTAAGAGTTAAAGTGTTACTACCTCTGATTCAACCAAAATACATCTCTATGTGTTTATATTGATTCTTTCATTATTTTTGTAGCTTTAGTAAGTCTTGACTGAGAAGGGTAATGTTAGTCTATTTCCAAACCCTTTTAGAAATTCTCCTAAATAGATAAAATTATACCTGAAAATACACTTTGTTTCTTGCACTAATTGTAACTTCAGCAATTCAATTCTGGATGGTAATATTCAAACAAAACATAATTGACAATTTATGACAATTTTGTAGAATATTTTTGTCCTAATTGAAGAGATATAGGACTGAATAAAAATCCTAGAATTTCTTTGGCTCTAAGTTAAAGGTTCTTTTTGGCTTAGGTGAGTCAAAGAGGCAGAATCCAAGTAAAATTGAACTTTAGAGCTGACTTTTCATCTTAATCTTTCTGCGGCACTCACTGACTATCTTCAATTAATTGAAGGACTCTCTTTGATTTCTATGTCAGAAGATTCTAGTTTTTCTTCTAAGTTTTAAACTCTTTCATTCTTTTTCCTCTGCTCATTTTCCTTCAACCGTTTATGAAGTGTTGTGTTATTCAAGACTTTATACTTGACTTCTTCATTATTCCTTACACAAATATCTCAGCAGTCTCAAACACGCAATCTTCTACCTGCCCCTTATATGATATCTAAGAACAAATCTCTATGTAGGATCATTTCAAGAGCTTCATTCAAAAATATTCAATATCCTCTTTACTACACATGGGTGGGTGTCCCAAACCCTTCTCAAAATTAAAATGTTCAAATGTCAACCCATTATCTTTTTTCCATATTTCATAACATACACTCCCACTTCAGAGGGACAGACTGAGTTTGAATTCTGACTCAGCTATTTAAGGATTTTTCTATGCTTTCAAACCTTTCTCTATAACACCAGGAAAATAATGCCTGTATCACAGCATTATTTGAAATAAGACCATATTTTAAATGAATCAAAATTGAGATTCAATAGTTATTACTATTATTATGAGTAGTAATAGTGTTAGTATTGTCAATAAGCCCCCAAATCCACCCACATATAGTAGCATAATTATTGTGTTCTTATGGACTCTTCCAATGTCCCACCATAACAAGTCTCTCATGAAATATTGACACACTGCTTACTAGAGATAAATAGAAATCAAGGTTTAAGTTATGTTTGGTGGTTATAAACATATAAATGATATTCAAAGCCACTAATCAGAGATAAGGTATAAATATAGAAGAAAATATTGCCTTGTGTCTGATCTCATCCGACTCACCCCTCTAACTTCACGTCTTTCTATAAATGCTAGGAGTTTTTTTCTAATTAGCAGAAACAAAATTCACAATTTGGTGTAAACACTCCATATGATATATGATATTTTATTGTGAAATGCCTTCTAAAGTCCTCTTTTATGGCACTTTATAGCACTATATTACTTTTATTTACATGTGTTTATATCTGCCAGACAGTGACTTCCTTGAGTACAAGAGCCATATATTTTTCACCAGTGTAATTTCAAACTCTTAGTACAATGCCTGGCACAAAGATTATAATCAAGTAATGCTTGTTGAGATTTTTTCTTTATTTTCTGCATCAATAACTTATGACCAGAGATTTCATATATGGTGTTAAATAGATCTTGTTTCCAAAACAATGTTTTAGATGTATAGTGATTTACATGCTACACTAAAGGAAATATATAAAAGAGGACTAGAGAACAGAAATCTGAAAATTAAAAAAAAACCAAGCAGGCCTCCTTTCATACTTTGGATATTTCTTGAGGTGAAAAGGAATATCTTTTGGGACTGTATTTTAAAAGTATCAAAAGACATGGAGGAGACAATTGTATAATTATCCAGTAACTGCTTTGGCAAAGTAGACAAATTAAACAGAAAAAGAAAGTTTTTAAATTATTTATATATGGGATTTTAATGCTCAAAAATACATAATTAAAGTTAAAACATAAGTATAAAAGTATTTAATATTATTTTGTATCAGCAGATTGCTTACTGAATGCTCTTTGAAAACTATTTATGTAAAATCAATATTTAACACATTTATAAAATAAAATTTATGTGAGTAGTAATAAAAATCAATAATAAGTTATTGTGCAAAGATCAGTTACCAAGAAATAGATAGATATATTAAGTAAAGTCTTACCTAATGTTGTACATAATTCCAGTAATTGTTTTGAATGTCTAATTTAAAATTGTTAATGGGTGGTATAAATCAAACACATCTTCATCATAATCAACATAATACAATACATTACTTCTCTTTCCATTTGTTATTTTTATTTGTAAGAACTGTGATATTTTGCATTTTGCTTCAAGTAATTTCATATTTATAAGAAGATTGTACAAAGAATTATGTAGAGAAGTTGTAGATCTTCTGTTTCAAAAACCACACTGTGGGAACTATAAAACCTGGACAAAAAAGAAAAAGAAAATATACATATGTTAAAAATCTGTTTAAAAGCATTGGAAAGTTGCTAAGTTTACAAGGACTTGAGGGGGAGAAAAGACAAGCTATCAGAGAGAAGAGAATCCCATGGATATCAGACCAATATTCTTCTACTTTAGGTTATTTGCCAGCCACAAAGCTATAGATGATAGGATGAACAGAAATATTAGAAAACTTATAGGGCTGGATGGATGAAAAGTGCAGCTGAGGATCTACCAAGGATGAAGGACCTGTTAAGTAACACAGACTTTCAATTGTGCATAAACCTCAGGAGTAAGTTGAACAAAGTATACATTAATAAACACAAGAAGTAAAGTCCAGTTAAATATTTGATAATATAACCTCAATCTAACTGGCAGACTAGTCAAAACAAACCTTTATGGAGGAAAATATTATATTAAGTATTAAAACGTATCTATATTTTTAATAAAAATATCTGTTATTCAATTTAAAAATAATGAAATAAGAATTGGCCAAAAACAACAAAAAAGGAAACCTGGAACATAAACTATTCTATAGGACATCCAGGGACGAGGGGAAGATGGCGGAAGAGTAAGATGCGGAGATCACCTTCCTCCCCACAGATACACCAGAAATACATCTACACGGGGAACAACTCCTACAGAATACCTACTGAACGCTGGCAGAAGACCTCAGACCTCCTAAAAGGCAAGGAAGTCCCCACGTACCTGGGTAGGGCAAAAGAAAAAAGAATAAACAGAGACAAAAGGATAGGGACAGGACCTGCACCAGTGGGAGGGAGCTGTGAAGGAGGAAAGGTTTCCACACACTAGGAAGCCCCTTCGCAGGTGGAGACTGCGGGTGGCGGAGGCGGGAAGCTTCGGAGCCGCGGCAGAGAGCACAGCAACAGGGGTGCGGAGGGCAAAGCAGAGAGATTCCCGCACAGAGGATCGGTGGCAACCGGCACTCACCAGCCCGAGAGGCTTGTCAGCTCACCCGCCGGGGTGGGTGGGGCTGGGAGCTGAGGCTCGGGCTTCGGTCGGAGCGCAAGGAGAGGACTGGGGTTGGCGGCGTGAACACAGTCTGCAGGGGGTTAGTAAGTCTGGACCTGCCGAAGAGGCAAGAGACTTTTTCTTCCCTCTTTGTTTCCTGGTGCGCGAGGAGAGGGGATTAAGAGCGCTGCTTAAAGGAGCTCCAGAGACGGGCGCGAGCCGCGGCTAAAAGTGCGGACCCCAGAGACGGGCATAAGACGCTAAAGCTGCTGCTGCCACCACCAAGAAGCCTGTGTGTGAGCACAGGTCACTCTCCACACCCCCCTTCCGGGGAGTCTGTGCAGCCCGCCACTGCCAGGGTCCCGGGATACAGGGACAACTTCCCCAGGGAAATGCACGGCGAGGCTTAGGCTGGTGCAATGTCACATTGGCCTCTGCTGCCGCAGGCCTGCCCCGCACTCTGTGCCCCTCCCTCACCCCGGCCTGAGTGAGCCGGAGTCCCCAAAGCAACTGCTTCTTTAACCCCGTCCTGTCTGAGCGAAGAACAGACACCCTCCGGCAACATACACGCAGAGGCGGGGCCAAATCCAAAGCTGAGCCCCTGGGAGCTGTGAGAACAAAGAAGAGAAAGGGAAATCTCTCCCAGCAGCCTCAGAAGCAGTGGATTAAAGCTCCACAATCAACTTGATGTACCTGCATCTGTGGAATACATGAATAGACAACGAATCATCCCAAATTGAGGAGGTGGACTTTGAGAGCAAGATTTATGATTTTTTCCCCTTTTCCTCTTTTTGTGAGTGTGTATGTGTATGCTTCTGTGTGAGATTTTGTCTGTATAGCTTTGCTTCCACCATTTGTCCTAGGGTTCTATACGTCCGTTTTTTTTTTTTTTAATTATTTTTCTTAATTTTTTTTAATTTTAATAGCTTTATTATATTTTATCTTACTTTATTTTATTTTACTTTACCTTCTTTCTTTTCTTTTTTCCTTCCTTCCCTCCTTCCTTCCTTCCTCCCTCCCTCCCTCCCTCCCTCTCTCCTTCCCTCCTTTCTTTCTTTCTTTCCTTCTTTCTTTCTTTCTTTCTTTCTTTCTTTCTTTCTTTCTTTCTTTCTTTCTTTCTTTCTTCCTTTCTTTCTACTTCTACTAATTCTTTCTTTCTACTTTTTCTCCCTTTTATTCTGAGCCGTGTGGATGAAAGGCTCTTGTTGCTGCAGCAAGGAGTCAGTGCTGTGCCTCTGAGGTGGGAGAGCCAAGTTCAGGACACTGGTCCACAAGAGACCTCCAAGCTCCACATATAACCAAATGGCAAAAATCTCCCAGAGATCTCCATCTCAACACCAGCACCCAGCTTCACTCAACGACCAGCAAGCTACAGTGCTGGACACCCTATGCCAAACAACTAGCAAGACAGGAACACAACCCCACCCATTAGCAGAGAGGCTGCCTAAAATCATAATAAGTCCACAGACACCCCAAAACACACCACCAGACGTGGACCTGCCCACCAGAAAGACAAGATCCAGCCTCATCCACCAGAACACAGGCACTAGGCCCCTCCACCACAAAGCCTACACAATCCACTGAACCAACTTTAGCCACTGGGGACAGACACCAAAAACAACAGGAACTACGAACCAGCAGCCTGCAAAAAGGAGATCCCAAACACAGTAAGATAAGCAAAATGAGAAGACAGAAAAACACACAGCAGATGAAGGAGCAAGATAAAAACCCACCAGACAAAACAAATGAAGAGAAAATTGGCAATCTACCTGAAAAAGAATTCAGAATAATGATAGTACAGATGATCCAAAATCTTGGAAATAGAATAGACAAAACGCAAGAAACATTTAACAAGGATCTAGAAGACCTAAAGATGAAACAAACAACGATGAACAACACAATAAATGAAATTAAAAATACTCTAGATGGGATCAATAGCAGAATAACTGAGGCAGAAGAACGGATAAGTGACCTGGAAGATAAAATAGTGGAAATAACTACTGCAGAGCAGAATAAAGAAAAAAGAATGAAAAGAACTGAGGACAGTCTCAGAGACCTCTGGGACAACATTAAATGCATCAACATTCAAATTATAGGGGTTCCAGAAGAAGAAGAGAAAAAGAAAGGGACTGAGAAAATATTTGAAGAGATTATAGTTGAAAACTTCCCTAATGTGAGAAAGGAAATAGTTAATCAAGTCCAGGAAGCACAGAGAGTCCCATGCAGGATAAATTCAAGGAGAAATATGCCAAGACTCATATTAATCAAACGGTCAAAAATTAAATACAAAGAAAACATATTAAAAGCAGCAAGGGAAAAATAACACACAAGGGAATCCCCATAAGGTTAACAGCTGATCTTTCAGCAGAAACTCTGCAAGCCAGAAGGGACTGGAAGGACATATTTAAAGTGATGAAGGAGAAAAACTGCAACCAAGATTACTCTACCCAGCGAGGATCTCATTCAGATTTGATGGAGAAATTAAAACCTTTACAGACAAGCAAAAGCTGAGAGAGTTCAGCACCACCAAACCAGCTTTACAACAAATGCTAAAGGAACCTCTTGAGGCAAGAAACGCAAGAGAAGGAAAAGACCTACAATAACAAACCCAAAGCAATTAAGAAAATGGGAGTAGGAACATACATATCGATAATTATCTTACATGTAAATGGACTAAATGCTCCCACCAAAAGACACAGATTGGCTGAATGGATACAAAAACAAGACCCATATATATGCTGTCTACAAGAGACCCACTTCAGGCCTAGAGACACACAGACTGAAAGTAAGGGGATGGAAAATGATATTCCATGCAAATGGAAACCAAAAGAAAGCTGGCATAGCAATTCTCATATCAGAAAAAAATAGACTTTAAAATAAAGACTATTAGAAGAGACAAAGAAGGACACTACATAATGATCAAGGGATTGATCCAAGAGGAAGATATAACAATTGTAAATATTTATGTACCCAAAATAGGAGCACCTCAATATATAAGGACATCCATATATTGAAGCCATTTTTGTAGACCTTAAAATAACTCTTAAGTATGTGCAAGAAAATAACATAAGCCTGGTGAATTTTGACAAAGAAATGGAAACTTAAAAAAAAGTCAAATGAAAGTTCTCTACTGAAAAATAAAATAAGTAAACTTAAAAAATTTATGGATAATTTTAACAGACTCTACAGAGTTTAAAAGAATTATAAAGTTGAAAATTGAATGAATAAAATAGAATGAATGAATAAAAATCTCTAGAGAAATGATAAAATTAAAGAAAAAGCATATAAAATACATGGAAAATGGTGAAGTGGTCTAACATATTAGTGACTGAACTCTCAAAAAGAGAATGGGGAAAAAGCAATGTAGAAGAGAAAAATAACAAAAACTGTCTCAAAACTGATAAAAGACATCAAGCCACAGTTTTAACAAGCACTTAAATTTCAAAGCAAATAAATATGAATAAAACTTGTACTGGACATAACATATATATATTATTGCTGAAAAGCAAAGACAGAGAAAACACACTGAAAGCATGCAGAGCAAAAATGCACATTACCTAAAAATGAGAAATATCAGCCACAGTTAGATTGACAGCTAAGACCTCAGAAAGAAAAGGAGAAAAGGAAGGAAGGAAGGAAGGAAGGAAGGAAGGAAGGAAGGAAGGAAGGAAGGAAGGAAGGAAGGAAGGAAAGAACAGAGGGAGGGAGGGAGGGAGGAAAAGTAAAAGAAACAAAAGTCACATAAGTATTGAAAATATCTTCAAATGCTAAAAAAAAAAAAGACCTTAGAGTTACATGTCTAGTGATAATAAACTTTCAAAATAAAGATGAAATACAGTTGTATTTTACAAGAAAAAACTGAAATAAGTGCTCAGCATCAGGCTCACAATAAAGGAAATAGTAAAGTGAATTCTGCCAGCAGAAGAATAGTATCCCATGAGAAGACTGTGCAGTATGGCTATGCATGCATTGCCTAAGTAAGGTCTCTGTGAACATGTGAAGAAGTAGGCAACCTCATTAGTGATTGAGGGCATGTGGATTAAAAACAAAACTGGATACCATAACACTCACAAGAGAAGAGCTAAATTTAAAAGCCGTGTTCTTTATTATGTTGAGGTAGGTTCCCTCTATGCCTATGTCTGGCGAGTTTTTATCATAAATAGGTGTTAAATTTTGTCAAAAGCTTTTTCTGCATCTATTGAGATTATCATATGGTTTTTATCCTTCAGTTTGTTAATATGGTGTATCACATTGATTGATTTGTGTATATTGAAGAATCCTTGAATTCCTGGGATAAATCCCATTTGATCATGGTATATGATCCTTTTAATGTGTTGTTGGATTCTGTTTGGTAGTTTTTGTTGAAAATTTTTGCATCTATGTTCATCAGTGATATTGTTCTGTAATTTTCTTCTTTTTGCTATCTTTGCTTTTGGTATCAGGGTGATGGCGGCCTCATAGAACGAGTTTGTTTCTCCCTCTGCAATTTTTTGGAAGAGTTTGAGAAGGATTGGTGTTAACTCTTCTCTAAATGATTGATATAATTCGCCTGTGAAGCCATCTGGTCCTGGACTTTTGTTTGTTGGAAGATCTTTAATTACAGTTTCAATTTCATTACTTGAGATAGGTCTGTTTATATTTTCTAATTCTTCCTGGTTCAGTCTTGGAAAATTGTACATTTCTAAAAATTTGTCCATTTCTGCGTGGGTGTCCATCTTATTGGTACATAGTTGTTTGTAGTAGTCTCATAATCTTTTGTATTTCTGCAGTGTCAGTTGTGCTTTCTCATTTCTAATTTTATTGATTTGTATCCTCTCCCTTTTTTTCTTGATGAGTCTGGCTAAAAGTTTATCATTTTTGTTTATCTTCTCAAAGAACCAAATTTTCAAATATCATATATTAATGCATATATGTGGAATCTAGAAAAATGGTACAGATGAACCTATTTGTAGGGTAGGAATAGAGATGTAGATATAGAGAGCAGACCTGTGGACACAGTGGGGGAGGGGCAGGGTGGGACGAATTGGGAGATTAGATTTGACATAAATACACTACCATGTGTAAAATAGGTAGCTAGTGGGAACCTTCTGTATAGCACAGGGAGCTCAGTTTTGTGCTCTGTGATGACCTAGATGAGTAAGATTGGGGGTTGGGAGGGAGGTCCAAGAGGGAGGGGATATAGGTATACATATAGCTGATTCACTTCATTGTACAGCAGAAATTAACACGACATTGTAAAACAATTTTACTCCAATTAAAAAAATAATAAATAAAATAAAAACTATTGTCATCCAAGCAAATTAATTAATTAATTAAATAAATACAAGCCATGTTATAATGGTTTATCTAGATAAGCATATATAGATAGGAAAGCAGATAGCTAAATAGATAATAATACAGATATATAGTGTGTTAGCAATGATTTGGAACAAAATATTAACTTTCAAACACTGCCTGTTAAAAAAAAAATTGTTACAAGCTATTATGGTAGTATGTAACAAAGCTGAACATACTGTAAGACCTAAAATTGTACTCAATACAAAAATTTGCATATAATTACAAAAACACATGTAAAACATGTTCAGTACATTTTATTCATAATGGCTTCAAACTGGAATCAAATTTAATGTTTATCAAAAGGTAATGTAATAATAACAATGAACCACTGCATGAAAAATATAGGCAAATCACACAAAGAAAACATAACACTAAATAAATCAGAGCTGAATAAGGTTTATTATTTGATTCCATATATATAAAGTTCAAAGGAAGCAATACTAATCTGTGGTGATAAAATTCAGGAGAGTGGTTACCTTTAGGAGGAAGGTGAGGAGCAGCTGTATGGGTGTTAAGGTATTGGTAAGAAACTTTGTGACCTGAACAGTGATTATAAGACTGTGTTCACATTTTGAAAATTTATAAGGAAGTACATTTTTAAATTTTTATTTATTTATTTATTTATTATTATTTTTTTTTTGCAGTACATGGGCCTCTCACTGCTGTGGCCTCTCCCATTGCGGAGCACAGGCTCCGGACGCACAGGCTCAGTGGCCATGGCTCACGGGCCTAGCCATTCCGCGGCATGTGGGATCTTCCCGGACCGGGGCACAAACCCGTGTCCCCTGCATCGGCAAGCAGACTCTCAACCACTGCGCCACCAGGGAAGCCCACATTTTTTTTATTTTTTATCCTTTTTATATTTTATTTTTTTTATTTTTTTATATAAAAACTATTTTTTATTTATTTTATTTAAAGACTAAAACTATAAAAACTATTTTATAGTTTTATTCTTTAGTGAAAAGAATAGTAAAACAATCATAGCTTTTATAGAAGAAGCCACTGGTTTCTAACTGTCCTAAATACGAGTGGCTTTTAAAATAAAATAAACATTCATTTCTTTTTAACAAAATATGTAGTAACTTTAAAGTATCCTTCATTAGTCATGCATGCCTTCCAAAGGTAAGATAATACTTTGACTTACATAATGAGGCTAGATTTTTTCCTATTATAAAAATGATTAGGAATGGGATGTCTTCTATGGTGTTGACAGTCTATGAAGACTAATTGCAGCTCATAGAATTTTGACACCATGAGTTAGATTGTAAGAATAATATCTTTTAAAAAAATATATAACCACATACATTACCAAATCTTAATAGACTGAGATCTCAAGAAAAGATGAGAAACATTTCACCTATAAAAAAAAAATCAATTCATACCCTTTTAGTTCTGGTTAAGTGAAATCACAAGGGTAAATTCATTTGGAAATTATTACTCTTTCTTCAGCAAGTGGTGTAGCAAAAAAACAAAACAAAACAATCAAAAAATAAAAACAAGCAAAAAGGAAATCTAACCTTTGGTTAAGGAATTAAAAAGAGTCAATTCATAACATCAATACAACAATTATTAATAAGATATATGTCATGTGCATCAGAATATAATGGCGAGGCTTCCATGATTGCTATTCTCTAGTTAGAACTCCTGTGCACAAAGATGTGTCACATGAGGCAGTGTAAATTAAAAGCTGCTCTGGAAGGCCAAAAAGGCATCGGGAGCACAGGGAAAAATAAGATATCTTTAGATATAAAGAATAAAGCTATTTCAGAAGTGTTTGCATTTTAGTTGGATTTTAAGAGGATAGTAGATTTTAAATAGGAAAGATTAGAAGGCATTCACCATATTTTGGAGAAAATGGCTCAACACATTCTTTAAAATGGGCAAAAATCATTAATTTTCTAAAGTTTGCATTATGATACATACTTTTACTATTTAGAAAGGAATTTGTACATTAAAATGATACCATTATTTTTGTTATTTATAAAAGCAAATAGTTTTAGATATAAGTTGTACATATACGGAATATTGATTATTAATCTTGGTGAATAGAGAAAAGGCCAGAGTCAGGTAAAATCTATGTATTCAGACTTGGAAGTATCTCCTTTTTGCTAAAAGTCTTCATTCAATGGTAAAACTTAGATTATTTATAAATACTGGTAGCCACAACTTATACCTAATTAGCAATGTAATGTATTAGTTAAGATAATGTTACCTGTTACAACAAACAAATTAAATGTGGTTGACCCCTGAATAACAAGGGTTTTAACTGTGTGGGTCCACTTATATGTGATTTTTTTCAGTAAATGTGTACTACAGCTACTACATGATCTGTAGTTGGTTGAATCTGAGGATGTGGAACAGTGGATAAGGAAGGCTGACTATAAAGTTATACACAAATTTTCAGCTGCCTGAAAGTTGTTGTTCTTCATCCCTGTGTTATTCAAGGAGGGAGAGAGAGAGTCTTCAAACATGATAAAAGTTTTTCTTTTTTTCCTCATAAGTCCAAAATGCTAGTTCTTTATTAACTATTGGGTTTTCTCTAATTTTGTGCATGTGTGTTTTTCTTTCTTTCTTTTGCATTATTTCTGGGAGCGGGGAGTACAAGCTGCTTCTGTATTTTTTCCATCTTCAATGTGTGACTTCCAAAATTTCTCCATTATCATTGATATCAAGCCTACTTGGAAGAAAAAACTTGGAAGGTCATTCATAGAAGGTTTTGATGGACCTTAGTATGAAATGACATATGGTACTTCCACTCTCTCTCCATTGATTCCAGTTCAGCTACATGGCCACATCTCACTACAAGGATGGTTGGGAAATGTAGTATAGCTGTATGCCCTTAGGAATGATAAAGAAGATTAGTAATTACTTAGCCAGTTTACATGGTAATGAATTACATTCATTCATTCTCTTGGGCAGATGTGTCAAGTGGCTAGAGTTGTCATAAGCATTGTGCTAGCTACATAAAATATGCAAGACAAGTATAAGTCATAATGCTTTCTGTTTAATAGCTTATAATGTAGTTGAGGAAGAAAATATATAAAAATTGAGATAACAAGTTATCATAATATATAATTTAAAATTTCCAATTAAATGTAAAATGATCAGGATTTTACATGTTCAAAGAAAGAAGACCAATTTGTTGGCATTGTTTTATAGTAAACTTAAATAGTATGTGTTTGAGGTCAATAGGAGTAAACATATTTGAAAAATAGCAATGTTTAGCTAGGATAGAAGACCAATTAACGGAAGAGACTTTGAATGCCATTCTGAGGTATATAAAAGTGTCCCTATAAGCAAGGGAAATGTAAATGGTATTGAGCAGTAAACTGGTACAAAAATATTGCAGATAAGAACAGATTGAGAAATAAGAAGGTGCTATGTTCTGAATGTTTGTGTCTCTCCAAAATTTATATGTTGAAAATCTAATATCCAAGGTGATGGTATTAGGAGGTAAGGCCTTTAAGAGGTGGTGAGGTCATGAAGGTGGAGTCCTCATGAATGGAATTAATGCCCTTAAAAAGGAGGCTCCAGAAAGATCCCTTGCTCCTTCCACTCTGTAAGGACCCAATGAGACGTCTGTAACTCAGAGAAGAGCCCCAACACAACTGTGCTGTCAACCTGATCTCAGACTTCCAACCTCCAAAACTTTGAGAAATAAAGTTCTGTTGTTTATAAGCTACGCAGTCTGTGACATTGTATTATGGCAGCCTGAACAGACTAAGATAGAACAGTAACATGGTAAAAAGAAGATTGTTGTTTGTAACAAGCTGAAAAATAGCAAGGACAGTGACTTCAATAAAAATCACGGTAATTGCTACCAGTTACTAAGATATTCTGACGACTTTGCCTTATGGCTACAAAAGAAGTTCAAGTGGTATTAGAGACTATAAAAGGAGTCTAGATGAAACGTGATTTGCAAAGGAAAACGTATTTGAAAAGAGAGTTGACAATATGAAAAAAAACTTTAAGGGAAATATCATTATTCCATTATATATGAATATAATATATGTGTTATATATATATATATATTTGACATATATATGAAATAAAGATGATTTGACAGTCCCCACTTAAATGCATCATCAGTACTGACCTGTGTCCAGCTTGAAAAGCACTAGCTGCTTTTCAAAGATAAACTATCAGAGTCAGAAAAATAAGTAAAGTAGTAGTGTTAAATTAAATACGAACCAGTAGAATGCACTGTCAAACAGAACTTTAGTTTGCATTAGTATAGGGTTCAAAGAGCAATCAAGAGCTTGATTATTTCATTGGAGTTCAAAACATAAGGCTTAAATGAATCCAAATCAAAACCACAATGAGATATCATCTCACACTTGTCAGAACAGCCATTATCAAAAAAACAAGAAATAAATAGTATGGGCGAGGATGTGGAGAAAAACGAACCTTCATACACTGTTGCTGTGGTTGTAAATTGGTGCAGTATTACTATGTTAAACAGTATGGAAGTTCTTCAAAACATTAAAAATAGCACTACCATATGATCCAGCAATTCCACTTCTGGGTAGTTACCTTGAAGAAAACAAAACGTGAATTCAAAAACATATATGTGTCCCTATGTTCATTACAGCATTACTTAGTATAGCCAAGATATGGAAGCAACCTATGTGTCATGAATAGGTGAATAGATAAGGAGAGGTGGTATGTATATATACAATGGAATATTACTTTGCCATAAAAAAGAACGATGTCTTACCATTTAAGACAACATGGATGGACCTAGAGTGAAATAAGCCAGACAGAGAAAGACAAATACCATATGATTTCACTTATATGTGAAATCTAAAAAATAAAAAACAACAACAAATGGAACAAACAGAACAAAACAAATGGATACATAGATACAGAAAACAAACAGGTGGTTCCCAGAGGGTTTGGAGATGGTGGAATGAGTGAAATAGATGAGGGAGATTAAGAGGTACAAATTTCCAGTTACAAAGTCAATGAGTCATGGGACTGATACGTACAGCATGGGAAATATAGTCAATAACATTGTAAAAATAAATAAATAAGCAAGCACATAAATACATAAAGTTAAGTAACAGGTGTCTCAAAAATGTAGACAGTTATGAATATGTTTTGGTATATTTTTGGAGGCAGAATGTGTCATTTGAATCATGTTGTTCCTGTTCTTGCTTAACCAGTACCCAGCAAAATGATTTTTTCTAAGAGATTCAACTTACTCCTTCAGTTGTACAATAATTGATCAACCAACCTATCCTTTGTATTTAGTCATAATGCATTAATTCTACAAAACACATTGAAAACTTGCTTTTGTCCAGCAGGACAATGTATAATTTTTATATCATGCCCCACAGATATGTGAATCTCTATGGCTTTGGCATGTAACAATCTAGGGTGCTTTCTATTATATATGAAATATATGTGGCATGGATATGTACTAATATATTCCATCTGCTTTTTCTCCTATGATGTGCTATTCCTAGATGCCTCTGTTACATCTACCATTCAGAATACAACATCTACAACTCTAGAAACATACTGATTATAATCCTACCGTGTCAGAATAGGACGCTGAATTTACAGGTAAGTCAGTTCAGGAAAGAACCTGGAAAATAAGAAAAATGTAAGAATATAATAATGAAAGATTATGCAGATATGAGGAAGGTTTCTTGAAGTTTTTCAAAATGTACATATTTGTAAGCTGCTGTGATTGCTGAACACCTTCTGTAGGGTGTCTCGCTGTACTTTTATACACTTAATTTTAACCTAAGAATACTTTTTTTTTTTTGCAGTACGCGGGCCTCTCACCGTTGTGGCCTCTCCCGTTGCAGAGCACAGGCTCCGGACGCACAGGCTCAGCCGCCATGGCTCACGGGCCTAGCCACTCCGCAGCATGTGGGATCTTCCCGGACCGGGGCATGAACACGTGTCCCCTGCATCGGCAGGCGGACTCTCAGCCACTGCACCACCAGGGAAACCCCTAAGAATACTTTTAATAAATATTTCACCTTGGTTATCACTCAAAAAACACCAGGTGATTATGCCAATCACATGGAATTCTAAATACGAATTTATTATCTGACAACTATTGACTGTTGATTCTCTCTCCTAGAGAAGAACATAAACACTCTTTAAATACTGAATATAATAAAAGTTAAGAAAAATAATTTATAAAGTGATAGTAGTGGAAACATCACATGAGAAGGTCACCTGAAATGTGCTAAGTGATTAAACTTTGGAAATGGCATATTCTAGACCCCAAGATTTACACACCACCTCTAAATCAGGTAATCATATTAAATCAGGTTGACTGCACCCTGGGATTGTCCTCTACTTTGGAACTAAAATAAAACCTGGGAAGACGTGTTACAACAAGAGTTTGTTCATTTCACTTCTTGAAATACTACCCAATAGATAAAGCAGTTATTCCTAAGAAAGAAATGCCGTTACTTGTTTCGTATTAATATTGACTGACATTATTTCCTTAATAATTTCAGCTCATTATTGACTGTCATGTCAATGTATACCAGCTGAATTGAACCATTATATGCCCTTTGATGAATAATTAATAATCTAAAATCTTTAATTCTCATTTTACATTAAAAATCAATTTAAACTACCACAGAGATCATTTAAACATTATATATCTTAAAAATGATACAGTATTTGAAACATGGCACATAATATACCTATTATATTCAGTATAAAGTTATACATTTTTATGGTTTGCAATTAATTTTAAATTACCACTATTGTGCACTTAAAAATGAGTCACACCATAAAGAAACTAAAGGTAAAGAGCAGATCAAATATATGTTTTTTTGAAATAGAAAGATGCTTTATATACTAAGCTCTGCTTTTAGTCTTATCTTGATTGAAAATTTTGCTAAATAGAAAAGAAAGAAGTTATTAGATGAACAAAAAATTTTAATATTTTAAATCTTCTGATTTCTGAGTGTCAGATTTACTATTCATATGAAAGCTTTCCTTTCATTTATTTTAATATTTTCTTAATTAAAATTATTAACCTAATAATGAAACCAATGTATTTTGAATCACAAATAGACACCAAAGAAGATCCAAATACAAGCACACCATAAGTATAATTATAATTTGGCAATAATTTTAAGTGTTTAAGAACAAATTATAAGAATGTCATTAAAGAATAAAATGCACCCTCTAGTTACAGTTTAAAACTTCCCAGATTAATTGTACGGTTGTAAGAGAAGTTTGCAATGTTCCTATGATTTGGAGCTTTTGGTTAGAATAAAAATAGGAATGCATTAATGCTTCAGCCTTTCCAGAGAAATGCTAGTGTTAGCAATATGTATATTCCTGCCAAGACAAGGATGGTGTGAGTCATCATGTGTAATGACTGATGTGTCACTTTGTCAGTCAGATATCATCCAGCCTGAAAGTGGAAGCACCGAAGTCCTTGGCAATGACAGCTGTGTTTCTATATAGAGTACTGTGAAGTTGGGAGGTGTGAGTGAGACAAAAAGAAACAGACCTCCTCAATGTTAGAATCCTTTACGACATAAGACTTTCAGACTTCATAGAGTAAAACTCAACTCAAAGAAATAGTTTTGAATTGTGTATTATTATCCAACTCGTTTAAAAATATGTATATAAAAACTTGGAAAATAATAGAAAGGTAATGGAAAAGACTTAACCTAATAACACTAATTGTTTCCTTCCTAGAAATACAAAACCTTTATAAAACCATTATGTTTTGCTTTACAACTCAACATGGTAATTGTGGAAAAAAATAACATAAAAATGACACATTAAAGGATAAGTTCAATGTTGTAGGAAATCACAGTTTGTCATATATATTTTAATCTTCCTTGGGGTTCTGTGGCAAATTAACAATGGCCTTTGCAGGTGGGACAGATGATAGATATTTGAAACTCTTCTCAGAGATGGGGAATAATACTAAGTTTTTTCATTTAAAGTAAATATCATTATAAATTATTTGTGTTATGCATGTATTTATTATTAATTTTTTTAAGATCTGAGAGTTTATAAAGATCCCAGTAACAAACTCTTTTAAACTCAAAATAATTATTGATTCCAAATAAAATATGATAAGCAATTAAGACAAATGTCAGAAAAACTAATCTAAGAATGTATTGACTGTGGGTTTCACCTGAGTCAGAATGGAAAGTTTTTACTAAATGTTCGCATTCTTCTTCAACACTTATTCCAAAACCAAGTACACCTCAATATTTGTCTTGTGATATTAGTTGGCTTTGGTTAGAAACCAACTACACACACACACACACACATACACACACACACACACACACACATACACACAGACGAAAAGATATTTGGATTAGTAAGAAAAATAGTTTAATATTCACTTCCAGAGGATATGTGTACTTAGTTTCTTCATAGGGGTTTTAGATGCATTCTGCTGACTTTGTCCTCACAAATAATTGTATGAAAGAGAAATTAAATCCCAGGATAAAAAATATTTGAGGACTTTCCTGGCAGTCCAGTGGTTAAGACTCCGCGTTTCCAATGCAGGGGCCATGGGTTTGATCCCTGGTCAGGGAACTAAGGTCCCACAATATTGTATATTAACGCATATATGTGGAATCTAGAAAAATGGTACAGATGGTCTTATTTGCAAGCAGAAATAGAGACACAGACATAGAGAACAAACGTATAGATACCAAGGGGGAAGGATAGGGTGGGATGAATTGGGAGATTCGGATTGACATATATACACTACTATAATGAGACCCTACTGTATAGCACAGGAAACTCTACTCAGTGCTCTGTGCTGACCTAAATGGGTAGGAAACCCAAAAAAAAGGGGATATATGTGTATGTATGACTGATTCACTTTGCTGTACAGCAGAAACTAACACAACATTGTAAAGCAACTATACCCCAATAAAAAAATATATTTGAAATGATATGAAGTTGAGAGAATCTAGAATAAACAGAAATGGATTTTAAACTCTATTTTCCCAAAAGTTGATAAATGATTAAAACAGAAAAAGACAGTCATTTCAAGAGAAGAATCCAAATTATTATTCAAAAAATGTCAGACTAGAAATCAGCACATTTCATGCAGAATGTAATATATTTGGGGAGTGCCAGAATGAATCATTTACTTGTTTTATTCTTCAGTTATCTGTTGTGGAATGGAGTAAATACTTGCCTCCTCCTTTCTTCTCATGAACCTTTAGGTCACTGGTTCTCATTTTTCCTGTGCATTAGAATCACCTAGAGGACTTAAAAGACTGATTGCTGGTTCCACACCCAGAGATTCTGATTCAGTATATCCAGGATGTATCTATATTTCAACAAGTTCTCAGACATCAGTGATGCTCTTGGTTAGGCAACAACCTTTGAGAGCCATTACTCTAGAGTAATGATTCAAACTGCATGTAGGATAGAAATTTAAAAAGAAAACAGTGGAGAAGGGAGTATTTCAAAGTGAAATAGGCACCACCTGAAACAGTTCCCACTGGCCAAAGGTAGAATAATTTAAGCAACAAAAATAAAGTAATCTTGGATTATAACCCAAAGTATAAAATACTGATGAGTCCATACCGATATGAAATAATTGTATAAGTAAATAATTGAAGGAAAATAGACAAATCTGTGCAGAATTCCAAATAATTTATATAGATAATCCCCTCTTGAGGAGATAGAGTATAACTCCCCATCCTTAAGTGTGGGCTGTACATAGTGACTTGCTTCCAAAGAGGAAAGTGTGAAAAAGAGGAACTTTACAGTGGAAAAACCTGTCAAACACTATCTGTCAAGCGATCAATGTTAACATCATGTCAACATGATGTCATGTTGACGTATGTATACTTGATATAATGTGGTGAAAAAGTCACTTTATTCCAAATCTTCCTCTCAAAAACCCATAAGCCCACTCTAATCATAAGAAAAAAAATAGGACAAATTCCAGTTGAGGACATTCTAAAAACTCACTGAAACCTCAAAGTTGTCAAGGTCAAGCTGTCATCCAAAACAAGGAAAGTCTAAGGAACCGTTAATAGCTAAGATGAACTTAAGGAGAAATGAAGGCTAAATGTACATGTGGAATCTTGAGTAAGATTCTAGAGCGCCAAAAGGACATTTGTTAAAAACTAAGGAAATCTGAATAAAATGTGGATTTTAATTAATAACAATGTCTCCATAATTAATTAATTAATTGTGTTAACTGTGACAAACGTGCCATAGTGATGTTAACATAAATAATAGGGGAAACTGGATGTGGTGGTATATGGAAACCTGTACTATTTTCACAACTTCTCCATAAATCTAAAAGTATTATCGAACAAAAAGTGAATTACAAAAAAAAAAAAAAAAAGTGAGGATGGAAATGGTTAAGCAATTGGGAGACGGGGAGAAACATGTTACCATGTCTACAAGCTTTTTGGTTTTTATAAGAACAAAGTTTCTAGACACACTCACACACACAAAACAGAGAGAGATGAAGCCTGGAGAGACAGATAGAGAGACACAGAGAGAGAAGGGTGGGGTGAGTCTCATTGGACTATTTTAATGGGTTTTTAGCTGTTTCCCAATAGCTATTTTCTTCAGTTAAATATTCAGACTTTCCCCATTGAACCCATACATTTTAAAGAAACTGATATCCTCATGGTTCAAGGATTGGGGCATGTGGCTGATGTGGCTGAAGCCTAAGACAATTTGCTGAAATTCATCATCAGAGCCACAGATACTGATAAGTATAGGATCCAATTCAGCACATCTGTCTGAACAAGACTGATACTGAAGGCTTCTGGGGAAGAAAAATCTACTGAATATATGGTAGACAGACATGAAATCTGGAATGACTGTGGCAAATTTCCCAACATAATGGAGTCCAGCCTTTGGATAAAACTACTGAAAAAGGGAAGGAGAAAGAAAGAAAGAGAGAGAGAGAAAAGAGTGAATGAGGGAGGGATGGAGGGAGGAAGGAGAGAGAAAGAGAAAGAAAGAAAGAAAGAAAGGGAAAGAAAAGAAATATGAGAGAGAGAGAGGGTAAGGAAAGAAGGAAGGAAGGAAAGGAGAGAGGGAGGAAGGGCAAGCAGTGGGAATAATAATAATACTAAGTTAGTGATAATATTATCCTATTGCTTAAACCAAACAACCCAGAAGCTTCTCTACCTCCAGACTTCGCAGATACCTGGGCTAATAAATTTACCTTACAGTTTAAATTAATTTGAGTTAGAATTTCTATTACTTGTGACTGGAAACCTTATAATTGATAAAAAAAAATGAAAATGTATTCCACATTAAACATAGATCAACTTAACATATTTTAATAGACATACAATGATGTGAAATGTGTTTTTAAAGAACAACAAGTGATATAGCATTTAACTAATCTAGGTAACATACACGTTAAATTTCACTGGGACTAAAATGTGGAAATACGCTTGTTATGGAAATTTTGTGACTAGTAATAGATTTTATTTGCTTTGCGGCAAATAAATATGTATTGTATTTCATTTCCTATCTCTCCTTAATTTTTAGGTAAAAAATTTCAAACTTTTGCATTGACCTGTTAGGCATTTAACCCTATTATTTTGAGAAAATTCAAAAGCATTTTAAATGTTGTGATAATATTCTTAAAATTAATTGCATAATTTATAAAGTAATGACCAAATCATTCACTAAATTACTTTGAAAGATAACCAAATAAACTATATTTAAAAATAGAAGATTTTTCCAATTATCATCAGAATCCAGAAACTAGGAGGAGGCTTATTATATTTAAAAAATGGCAAGGACTACATCATAGCAGAAGATTCAGCTGTGTGCCTAAAATGATATATTGAATGATTTGAAATTTTCAGTGGTGAGAAAATATCCCCTTAACAGATATCATTAACTTAGGATATTTCAAGGAGGCCTGATATGAGTTGGGGACCTTGAGGAAAGGAGGACCAATGCAAATCAGTCCCTGAAGACAATGGATTTAATTAAAGTTCACAGAAAAATGACGCTTAACTAAAGTGCAAGCAGAGCTAAGTGAAATCATAGTAAAAGCTGCTGAAATAAACACTCATGTTCTTGCAGGATACTGCTAAATACCTTTCTCTGAAAAATAGTTTCAAATGTAAAATGACTATGAGTCCTTAGGATTGTTTGAAACTGTATGCCTTTCACACACCCTCACTTGGTGAAAAGCAGGAAATAGCAGCCACCCTGGATGCACCTCCCTCTCCAGTGTAAGTGTTGGAATCAGGAGTGGCTCTCCTGTCTGATCTCGTCAGTCTTGGTGCTTTGGGAATCATATCTGTTTCTTTCATCAGAAGAACTAGGCACAGTTTATCGGTGGCACAGAGACCTATATCATGATTAGAGGGTTCCGAGGCTCTAGAGAATTCTTTGTCTTTCTGCACTGAGTTCACGTTTGGAACTGCAAGAAAAGCAAAATGATATAGCCATTCATTTTTCATTTCATTTTCCTGCTTCAATTCAGATTCCAGCATCCCAATAAGTAGAGTCTGACAACCCTGGCAAGCACTTCAGGCATCTTGTAATGTGGACAAAAGTGCAACAGTGTGTCCCTTAGAAAATCATTGGCTTTGCTTATCACCTTCTTAGCTTTTCTTGAGCAGAGACACTAACACCTGAATATAAAAGCTTAATACAGGACTTCTCTGGTGGCGCAGTGGTTGAGAGTCCGCTTGCCGATGCAGGTTACACAGGTTCGTGCGCCGGTCTGGGAAGATCCCACATGCCGCGGAGCGGCTGGGCCCGTGAGCCATGGCCGCTGAGCCTGCGCGTCCGGAGCCTGTGCTCCACAATGAGAGAGGCCGCAACGGTGAGAGGCCCGCGTACCGCAAAAAAAAAAGGAAAAAAGCTTAACACAATATCCCACTCAGCAGTCTCACGGAGTAAAAACAAATTATAAAGAAACCTTATTTTGGCTATTTTAATCATGACTCAATTTATGCAGCCAAGAAATTTAGGGCACTTCAGTTTAATATCCTCACTAAAAATATTATGAAAAGCAAGGCTTCATCAATTACTTACCACTTGACCTTGAAGTCTTAATTATCAAATTCTTTAGTGTCAGTTCTGAGAATGATGAGGTTTTACCATTCATTTTTCAATCCCATTACCATGATATTTTTTATGAAATAAATAACAATTCAGGCTGTGTATTATTTTATGGATTTGCATGTTCTTTATATGCTATCTATGTTTGGGATATTAAAACATATCACTCAGATATAACACATAGACACAAAGGAATGGCTATTTATTTCACTTGAAGCAGTTCCATTTGTCATGGCAGTTAGCTTTAGACTCACTGGTTTGACGGAATCCCTAAATATGCTTTTCTTTAACAAGTTTTTAAAAATACTAAATTGTCGATTAATTTTAAGCAGTAGGAGAATGCAAAAAAGGAAATGACAAAAGCCACCTCCTTAATAGTTTAAGTTACAACCCTCAGCAAATTACAATGACATCTATGAGTCAAACTGAAGAGAACCTATTGACTACTGAAGTTTTCAAGCTTTTGTACGGAATATTCTAGGCATTGGAGGCTCTTAGTTTTCTTTTTCTTTATCAGGTGGCATTTCAGTGAATGAACATGCTATTTTCACTAATTTTCCATATAATATTAAAAATACTTTTATATATGCTACTTCCCTTCCTTTACAACCCCTCTCTGCCCAAATACACCAACTCCCTCTTCATCCTCACAGATAAAAATCCTCCTTAAATTTGTACATGTATGTATATGTGTGTACGTGCTCATACACTATACCGCAGTGATGTGTTTTTCTTTGTCTACAGAGGTATGACCTAAAGGAACAAGACTCTTGGTCTGCTCTATTTTTGTTTTATTTTCTTTCCTGAAGAAAGTATATATGTCTTCTTTGCCCTGATCCTATTATGGCTAAGGTGTGGAGCATGCTTTGAGAAGGGGTTTAAATCTGGGCAATTTCTTTGGAATGGGGTCAAGCTTAGAAGGACTCAAATGATTGAGTGTCCTCAAATTGTTGTAATTAGCATGCACCTGGATTTTTTCATTT
The DNA here is from genome assembly GCF_963455315.2 of Globicephala melas. Taxonomy (NCBI): domain Eukaryota; kingdom Metazoa; phylum Chordata; class Mammalia; order Artiodactyla; family Delphinidae; genus Globicephala; species Globicephala melas. The sequence continues at coordinate 25,154,403 of NC_083317.1, forward strand.
AGATTGTACATTTATTTAAATAGTTTAAAACAACATTCAGACAATGAACAGAGTGACTTTAAGGCTAATGGAGACTTATTTTTCTTTAGAGGGGAAGTCTAAAACCTCCCTAGAAGCTGCCCTTGGCATCTCTATTATTTAGATGATAAAACAGTGCAGACTCTGGGCTAGCAGTGATCACGCTGACCTGTGAGGCCCATTTTCTCTTCTTTCAGGAGCAGGAGATGCTCTTTCTGCCCTGGCCTCAAAGGGAAAGACCTGGCAGCTTTCTGACCTTGCTTACTTGAGGGACAGCGCATTTGTGGCTGCTGTGAAAGATAACTGCATTATGTTAAATCCCTCTGCCCTCTGTCATATGCAATATAACCCATGTTAATATGTGGCAGTTTTTGTATTGATTTCCCCCTTGTGGATTTTGTTCAGCCCATGTCAGATATAGATAAAAATTATTATATATACTGAATTTACCTAGTAACTAACACTGCAACCAGATTTCAAGTATATAAGGTAGCTTACACGACCTTAAGAAAGAGTGGAAGCTTCCAATTTAGGCTTAGCTCTACCATTCAAGTCTTTTTTTTTTTTTTTTTTTTTTTGCGGTACGCGGGCCTCTTACTGTTGCGGCCTCTCCCGTTGCGGAGCACAGGCTCCGGACGCGTAGGCTCAGCAGCCATGGCTCACGGGCGCAGCCGCTCCGCGGCATGTGGGATCTTCCCGGACCGGGGCACGAACCCATGTCGCCTGCATTGGCAGGCGGACTCTCAACCACTGCGCCACCAGGGAAGCCCCGTTCAAGTCTTAACTCATGAATACATTGTGAGTACACAGCAAACACATCCGAATTTGCCTTGAAAATTGTATTGAGAAAATTGTCCAAGAGACTCTGTGTGTTTCATGGTCCATGAGTGCCCTCCACAGAGAGCAATACAGACTTTTCTTTTTAGTGTTGTGTCTGTTTAACTTTCTTGAGCATTCTGTCTCGGATCATTTCTGTATTAGAGAAAATTCATAAAGACTTGAAAAGAAATTAAATTCCTTGATCTAATTTCGTGAAGGTGTAATCACTTAAGTTACTAGGCAAAATGTTAATGCCAGCCTAACCCTCACTCTCACTGCTCATCATCCTGCTGCATCCAATTGCTTGACAAGGAGCTTATGAAAAATGCGATTTTGCTTCTTAAACAACAGGTAATGGATTTTTAATAGTTTTTGTTTTTTCAGCTGTTCCTTCTGTAGGAAATTGAGTTAAGAGCACAAATGTTGGCAATTACTCCTGTACGCCACAGTATTTGTTTGGAACTACTACTTAATAAATCTACTGCAGCATTTATATTTTTTTAGACCATTCATTCCAAGGCCCCTGCTTAGATTCGTCAACAAATAGAAAGACCTCCTGAGTCTTTCAAGGGAATATTGTGTGATAGAATTTAACCAAGGGCGAGCAAAGGTCCAACTACTCTCAAATTCATTCATTTTGCAGACTAATAATTTGATATGCATAGAAACAAACCATTGTACATTGATCGAATAAACAGAAGGAATATACAAGGCCCACATTAGAGGGCAATTCCTTTTGAACAAATAATTATTGCTCTGGCAGTTCCTTAGAGTCAGTCCTGGAGAAAGTAAACTGAGAGAAACATCAGGGAAACCAAAACAAAGAGAACTCAACATTGTGATCAAAATGGCCCTCTCGAAAGAACCGCTGAAAATGCACTGTCATTTTAGGAATAGATGCTGGGCAATCACAACCATATTCCCCAAAATATGAAAGGAATGGAAGGCTTGTTAGCAACGCCAGTGCTGGGCTGACACGACAAGTTTAACATTAGACAGCCCAGTACAACTCCACTCTTCCCAGCATAGTCCCTGGTCTGACCAAGCCTGAAGACCAACAATGCTGAGGTTCCTCCAGTCTCAGGCTGGTCCCTGAGTCCTTGACCAGAACTGCTCCTTTCACAGCTGAAGCCACAAATGCCACACAAAGGCCTGGAGTGAGATGAGCAATATATTCCCACTTTGGTAAGACACAACACACACACACACTAATTTGCTTGATATTGAAGATAATTTATTAGCCATAAATTTAATTTTCTAATTATAAGAAGGACAAAGACAAAAATAAGAAGGCTGACCCATGAACTGAGCTCTGCCATGACTACTATACAATTTAGAATGTCTTCAAAAAGATAACTTAAGGATTATGTGTTTTAATTGATTTCATGACTGCCAGAATCAATCTATAAATTAATTTTAAGAGGTTTGAGGAGGTTAGCTGTGTCTCATAAGTATTTTTAATGGAAGATAGCACATTTATAAGCTACAGGGGCCCAGGCTTCTTCTGTCTTGTAGCTCCGCCATCTAGAAGAAGAGGCTTTCAAGGTTACTGCATATGGGAAAGAGGAGCCTGGGGGACATTGTAGGGTGATTTTTAAGACCAAGAACTGGTGGGATTTCCCTGGTGGTGCAGTGGTTAAGAATCTGTGTTCCACTGCAGGGAACATAGGTTTGAGCCCCGGTCTGTGAAGATCCCACATGCTGTGAGCAACTAAGCCCATGCACCACAATAACTGAGCCTGCGTGCCACAACTACTGAACCCCATGTGCCTAGAGTCTGTGCTCCTCGACAAGAGAAGCCACCACAATGAGAAGCCCATGCACCACAACGAAGAGTAGCCCCTGCTCTCTGCAACTAGAGAAAGCCCACGCGCAGCAACAAAGACCCAACGCAGCCAAAAATCAATCAATAAATTTATTAAAAAAAGAAAGAACAAGAGCTGGAGGTGGCTTACATCACCTCTGCCCATAAATTACTGACCAAAGCTCAGCCAGTAACACCCCATCCTGACTGCAGGCAAGTGTAGGAAACATGATGATGTAGTAAATGTTTTTCTGTGTCTGCAGGAGGAGGAAACAGTATGGTGACTGTGTAACCTTGTCTCTGTCTCACTTTCCTGTATAGGATAAATACCTAAGTACAATCTAAGCACATTGCTTTCACTTTGGGCCAGTTTTCCTAGTATTATATAAATCATCATAGTTTTCTTTAGCACACTCGTATTTTTTTAATTTCTCAATATTTCATAATGCAAGCTCTTAAATTTAATAAATGACTACATTTACTTTGTCTTCCTGTTTCAAAACGCTTTATCTAATAGATCCATGTTTTTTGAGGTTATTTCTAAAGAAGCAAAGCTTTGGGATAATATATTAATGTGCAGTTTGGGACACTTCATTTATTTAGGTCAAAGAGTTAGGAAGAAGCCCTTTAGGGCACTTACTGGGAATTGAACACTCAGGCATTTACCCCAGTTTTACAATAATGAGATAAAGCAAAAGAAATCCTTGTCAATTGAATAGAAAATTCATCATCAGAGAAAAGTCTGTTGGCTTGAGCTTGCAGCAAAGCATGTTTATTGCTTGATTAACTATTAATATGGTTAGAGGTTATGCTCTTTGGTAAAATCCCATTAGAAACACACAGTGGAGTAAAAAACATTCAACATCAGCATTATTTGGAATACATTTAGAACTATGTGACTAACAGCTAAAGAATGAAAACTTGAGCTTACTTGCATATAGAAACCATAGACCAGACACTGCCATAATGCAGTAATGCCAAGGGGAGATTTAATATACAAGAGATAAAAAAGGAAGAGTTTCATTCTTTTGACAGTCTAGACAGTGCAAAACCATATTTCAAGATCAAATGGCAGTTAAAATAAGTACATGTGTCTGTATTAACTAATCAATCATTATGATTATACAGTCTAATTAAGTAGAATTGAATTGTAGCCTATTGCAAACTGGTGATTAAATGGTAAGAAGGAAAATCCGAGGACCTGGCTCTATTAATGTGAACACAGATAAAGGACAGGTTCTTGGTACCACCCATTTCTCTATGTGTTAAACCAAGATGATCCCTACCTGGACCTGATAGTTTTAGGATACTTTTGATAAGGAATTCCACTCAAAATGAATGAAGGTTCAAATGGGGAATATGGAAAAGATAAATAATAAATGTACAAACAGTATAAAGACTGCTTATCTTTGGTGTCACTAACATTTTCCATAAACACCAAAATATAAAAGTATCAACATTGAATTATTAGTTAAAAACACATGTTATGCAATTAAGAGCTAAGCTGACAAATAAGGCCAGTTTCTAGCTTAGTGTTTAGGTTGTAGAGACATTTAGAGATCCTTTACAATTGCTACTGTTAAAAATGTCTCTAATCTATACTATGGGTGGGCAACTTATTTTTATAAACTTTTCTACTTGAATAATCATTCTCTGAATTCCTGTCTGAGGAACTTCTCTCCTGGTATCTTAATTTGATGGCATCTATTTTCTGATGAGATAGCTGGAATCCAGGATTATAAACTATTAACTCTTTAAACTTACTTTTTACTCATTATAGCCTAAACTTAATATTCAGAAGGTTAAATCACACAATTTAAAGTCAGAGTCCTCTCAAAAACTGGTAGTTTTTTTTAATCTTCATGGGCTTAAATACAAAGCATTGTAGAAAATAATGCCTCTTTTCTTAATTGTATTTCAAATCGAATGAATATGCATGAAATTGGGATGATATTGTTACTTGAGAAATAAGATAAAACTCCACTACTGGTGTTCCCACAAATAAGAATCTGGGAATTAAATGAACAAGGTAAATGTCTATGTTAAAACAAGATCTAATTCAATTAAAATTGATACCTCTTTCTGAATTGCATAAGGGAGTGCTGTATTTCACACAGGGATTCAGTATCACACATACATCATACAGGAGTCATTTATTTCAGACCTTTAACATGCCACTCTTTCAAAGGCGGTCCATGACTTCATAAAGGATCTGACTGACAGTCCTAAGGATCTCTCGTTTATGTGTATCCATAACACAGGAATCCACTGTGCAAATTTCTCCACAAACCCAGCATTTATGTGTGAACTATACACATCCTGAACTGATGAAAACAGGGAAATTGTTGCACTTGGTTTCCAGGGAGACAACACTTTACAGGATCCCGACTTATGCTGCTCCATGCGAAGCTGCCTTAGAATTGCCTTCAAAGACCCCTTGTCTCCATCTGTGAGCTCGAGGTAAAGTGCTGTGATGGCAGCTGCTAATGAGCTGACTCGCCTTCATCAGGACAGCCTGAATTTATTTCTGCTGTCCCCCTAGGGAACTGTCAACTAGGAATATGAGTGAGAGGAGAAGCAATGATTGCCCCTTCCCAGGAGCATGGCACTCTCTCGAACACACTGGCTAATTTGATAGTTACAACAAAGAATGGGGGGGGAAAAATCCATGTACATTTGCTGATACTGCAATGTCAGCTAAGTGTTTTCTTCCTAACTTTTCCAGGGGCAGCTTCACCCTACCATGCTCTCTGCGTGTGCCCATGATTCTTCGTTTTGTCAGCTGTGCTTGTTCCTAATTGCAGATTTTGTTTCCATGCTCCTAACCTGCAACTGACGACAAAGAATTTTAACAGAAATTATGAAAACATAAAAACATGTTTGAGATCACTAGTTGAAAAATTTTTTTGATCTGGTAATATTTATTAATGGGGCACTGCAATGAGACTATTAATGGCAGAGGTCCTCTGTACACTGGGTCCCATGTCAGGACCATCACTGTGAAGCAGAGACACGGTTCAGTTAGGCTACGAAGGCCTGATTCTGAGGGATAATTAGATAAATTCTGCTGATATTGGAGCAAATTCATGAGTGATAGCATGCTTCTGGTTGCATATTTTGGGGACTGTTATATTCCATTGGGAGGTTTACTTCAAAATAATATAAGTAAAGGTCAATAGGATTCTTACTAAAGACACTAGAATAGAGGAAGCATTGTGAGAGAAGCAATTGATAAAATTAAGACCATCGACTAAATTTGCAGAAGGTGAAATAATTGGTAACCCTTGAATTGGATCCTCATTTGCACATCAGCTACAACTCTTGTAGCTGGACTTATTGTCTTTTACAGAACAACACATAATCTAGGTAGCTAGACCTTGGACTATTAGGAGAAAATGATGGTGAGATTTAGATCATTTAGGCTTCCAGAAGTAATTCATTTCTTCTGGGAACTTTGAAGGAGACAGCAGAGCACATTAATGTGATATAATATCATAAAGGGTGTATGTGGGAAATAAGGGGGGAGTTATTTGTGTGACTACGTGAGTGTGTGTGTATGTGTGCATACACACTTGCATACAGAATCTTTAGGTTCAGAAAGTCATTATAGTAAAATTATACGAAGAAAAGTATGTTTGTTTTCTATATAACTGAGTGTAATCCTTATGACAGCATAGCTAGGGACTGGAAGCAGCCATGGGAATGCATCTGAAAGTCAGGTTGAAAGGTGAATGGAATAAGAATCCCTAAAAACTAATAAAAATGATTGTATGGATGGAAAACAAGAAAGCCGTCTGTGAAGAGAGAAAAAACGTGTTCCAACGAGTGCCATGTTTTCCTTTTCTCCCTTCCAAAATCCGAGTGTTTTTTCCAAATACCAGCGTAGCATTGAGAGAAGAAATTACAGGTTCTCCTTAAAAGAAGATATAAAGAAATCCAATGAGGCACACGACTGAGGACCTGACAAAGACGGCAGAATCACTGATGGCTTCTAAAAGAATTAAGGCTAATTCCGTGACGAGAGGTTCTTCTGAGTGTATTAGTCCAGAAACATGTGCTTAGAACTGAAACTTAAGTAAAGATAAACATGTCAATGATAACCTTTGATCCATTGTTAATATCCAAAGAAATAAGAGCCAAAGGAAAGCTTGATAATGAGATCTAAAAAGAAAGAAAATCAAGAGTAATATGGCATTAAGAATAACAATATACAGTAAATAGCTCTATCTAAAGAAATTACCCTTTTGTGTTTGTTTGTTCGTTCATTTGTTTGTGTTCTGAAAATGCCTGTATTCAAAGGCAGCTAGGTTTACAAGAACTAGGAGTTGCTCTAGCTTTTTTTTTTTTTTTTTTCTTTTTGCGGTACGCGGGCCTCTCACTGTTGTGGCCTCTCCCGTTGCGGAGCGCAGGCTCCGGGCGCGCAGGCTCAGCGGCCATGGCTCACGGGCCCAGCCGCTCCGCGGCACGTGGGATCCTCCCGGACCGGGGCACGAACCCGTGTCCTCTGCATCGGCAGGCGGACTCTCAACCACTGCACCACCAGGGAAGCCCTGCTCTAGGTTTTTGATATTCTCTTATCTTCCTGAGGAGTCAAGCAACAAATTTCACTACACTGTGGCAAAAATATCCTCAATGTTCAAAAATTGCCAATAGTTGTGAAAGCCTTATCTGCAGTGTCTTAAGCTGGTTAGCATAGCCATGGATATGACTGGATGGTTTCTCTTCCCTCTAGAGTTTACTGGATCCCCAGTGACCTGCTTCCTTTCTCTCTGTTCTCCAGCTCAAGGCTGCCCCACTTCCATTACCTCAACTCTTTCTAAGTGGGGACCCGGAGAGCTAAATCTAACCTTCCTGTGCCTTTTGATTCAGCAGACAAAAGTTTGAAAAACTGAGAAACTTCCTATAAAAGCTCAGTTTCCAGCTACTTTTTAAATAATCCAAGAAGGTATAGCAATACTGAATCTGTCTGGAGATGAGGACCTCTTGACGCAAAATTTTACTCATTAATTCAACAAAACCCCCATTGCTACCTGTTGTCCAGTACCTGTCCTTGTTCAGCAATTTGAGTCACCTGAATGGCTTCTTAAGACATTTCAGTTTGGGGCCCTTAAAGGTCTTGATCCTCTTTTTTCTCAAGTCTGTAGATAAACAATTTTCACTTTTTAAAAATGGTAGGTATCTGGGCTATTGCACCCATTATTTTATCACTGAAAATTTGCTTTAGTTCTCTAAAGATCTAAGTTAAGCTTCATATATATTTGGGAAAGCACCTAAAAATGTTACTGGATAAGCAACTATACTATATGAGTGATATGACAGAATTTTGTTTGGGTTTGTACTTTGAGAAAACGTATTTTTAATATATAAAATAACTGAGATGAAAACATGGGGATTAAAGGAAAGTAGTTAAATTAGGGTTGGAGAAAATAAATCAATCATTGAAAACTGAAAAAGGTTTTTGAAGTTTGCTTTAGTTCTGTGTTACAAGCTACTTTTTTTAAATTTGCATTTCTCAGAGAATGATAAAGTAAATGCACTGCTCTAAATTGCTGAAAATACATATCTTTAAATGTTAAAAAGATCAAGTGTTTCCACAAATGCACATTTCTATAATGTTTACTCCTTGCAGCGCAAACGACTTCTAGAAAGTCAAAATAGCAATAGAAAATTAGTGCAATTATGTGGGACAGTTCTGCTGTCTTGTTCCTGGCTCTCTGCTTTCTCACTGTCCTCACATGGTTTCATGAGAAAAAAAGGAAGCAAACTCTCTCAAGTCTCTTATTAGGGCACTAATCCCATCATGAGGGCCTACTTTCATGACCTAATTACTTCCCAAAGGCACCATCTCCCAATACCATTGCAATGGCATTTGGTGTTAAGGATTTCAACATATGAATTTTGGGAGAGACACAAGCATGAAGTCCAAAACACTGGGTCAAAAGGTATTCATATTTACATTTTGATAGTTACTACAAAATTACCTTCTTAAAGTATTATATTGATTTCCACATCTATCAACAATAGAATAAGGAATTCGTATTTACTAATATTTTATTTATCAATAAGATCTCAACTCAGATTTCACTTTCTCAGGGGAGCTGACACTGACCACATTTACCACAACTAATACTTCCCATTAGTTATACCTTCATGGCACAACATCCTTGCCCTTTTCAGGATTTAGCATGGTTGCAATTATACATTTATTTCTAAAATCATTGATTGTGTCTCTTCATCTGACTCCTAAGCTTCATAAATATGCAGCAGGATTTTTCCTTGTTTGTTTCTCCCTTCACTGTTGAATCCCTGAGACTTAATAGAGTACTGGGTACATAGTAGGTATTCCACAAACATTTGCTTACTGAATTCTTTTTAGCGAATAAATATATTGCTAGTTCCTTAATTATTGCTAATGTTGCACAGCTTTGACTCTAGTCATCGTTTTGGATCTTCTCTAATTTTTCCATACTCCACTCTGTCTGAAATTCTTACACAAAAAGACAGCCAAGGTAGTTGTCTCCAGTTATTTTAGAAATTAGGCAGAATATAAATTAAGCAAATAATGATCAATAAAATGTTAATGCATTTGGTAAATTCCAACATTCACAGAGAACCAATTATCTGTCCTTTGGTAGGTGCCATGCTATCAATGAAGTCTGATACTTATAACATTTTAGAAACCAACTCACTGTTGATTTGTATCAGACTCAGAGTTTTTTAAAAATCTAAAGCTTTTTTACCTATTCTTTGATTTTGCACTTGGTTGAAAAGGGTTTTCCATTTGTCGCTATTATATGATGCCTTATTAGATTCATCTTATAGATTCCAACATGTTAAAATATTTTTGTAACTTGATGATGAATCCAAAATCTAGGGTCCAGAGTGCCATGGCCTCCTGACAGAAACCCATTCTATATTAATTCTAGGGCTTTTCCTGTCAGTATGAATAAGAAGTCTAAATTAAACTGCAAATATGACCATTTGTACAAATATGGCCATTGTTCTATTTATGTATTTTTTCCATGATTTTATCAAATTTTTCTTTGTATAAAACATTCCTACCCATCCCCTTTTGTCCCCTCCTTCATTTGACTGAGTAAAGGACATGTGCCTTATGCATGCATGCCTGACCGTATTCATTTTAACAGTGATTTGTACATTGTTGGTCAAAAATGTATTCATTCAACCACTTAAAAAGTATATGTTGAACTCCTACTCTGACTTATAAACTATGCTATAAATGTGAATAAGACACAGAATTGGAGAACAGGAAGTCACAGTTCTAGCAAGGTGGTAGGCACATGAAGCATTACAAAACAATTGAAAAATGCAATTGTAGCAACGAGCAAAGAATATGTGTCAAATGTTAAATTGAGTTAAAGTAATCCTGTCTGCCCACCTCCTCAATTATTTTTAGTCCTGAATTCTCAGAATAGCAAATGATAGTATGAGGTCCAGAGACAATCAATCAATCTCTTCATAACCCTAAACCAAGCCCTTCATAGATATCTCCTCACCCAGAGAGGTTTTCAATGTATTATATTAATCATATTATGTTATATATATCATATCATATCATATCATATCATATCATATCATATCATTAGTATTTGGGGAGACAGTTGATGTCCTGCATAGTTCTCATTGTAATCCTATTTCAGCTAAAATGAGCTCTTCTTGTCCAGACCCTGGAAATGTGTAGAATTCTCCAAGGCATATACAAGAAAATTTTATTAAACTTTCCACCACCTTTTTTTACAGTAAAATCTAAAAATTTGTCACAAAGTACAATCAAATTATTGGAAAGAGATATATGATATGAGCTCTTCTTGCATAAGACCTTGAAGGGGGAAATGATTGCAGTTTATCGAGACAGTCATTGAAAAAATACTTGTTAAGCATCTGTCACATATTTGTTACAGTGCCAAATGTAACATAAACATAAGAGCTCTTGCCCATGGAAAATAGAGTATAAAGACAGATCTATATATTCGTTCATTTATTTAACAAGCATTTATGGAGTGCCTACTATATATTCAGCATTAAACTGAGTTCTGGAGAAACAATAAAATATGTTTTTTACCCTCAATCAAATCTAAGTTTAATGGGGAAAGTAGACCCAGAACAACAGTGACACTATGTTGTACATGCAGAAGCAGAAATATGTACAGGGTTTTATAGAAAAAGAAGAAGCACTCAGCCTCTTTGTAGCACCAAGTTAATGTGGAGATGTGTAGTATCAGGAAAGTCATCTCAAGGTGACCCTTGAGCTGAGTTTCAAAAATTGGAATCTTTAGTCCTGCTAGTAGTTGTTGAAAGGGCATTCCATGCAGAGGGGCAATGGGACCAATGTCAAAGAAGGGAGAAAATCCTAGAATAAAGAAAGTCAATTCAGGAAAGTATAACAAGCATTCTAGGAAAATACGATTTTGCCTGAACTAGGACAAGACACAGAGATATAGAAAGGAAGGAAGTGATTCAAAATGTTTCTAGATGTTTTGGTGAAGGATGAGGATGAGAGGGAAAGACAGTTGAGGGATAATCCTCACATTTCCAGGTTGATTGACTGGGTGGATGATGACTCCCAAGCAGAATTTCCAACCCAGTATGGTAACCGGTTGAAATTTAGCAGACTTTATGATCCCCTAAGCTCTCACAATGGTTACTATGGCTTGGGGTAGATGAACCCCTCAACACATCCCCAGAAATCTTGAGAAGCCTGCTACATTTCTTCAGATCCATGTTAACATATTTTCATTTCCTAAGAATCGTGTGGTATGGGAAAAGTAGGAAGAAACTACATGAAGAATTTATACACAAATAATAATTACCCCTCTCCTAAACATCATGCCATAATAAATCTTTCAGAAAAGAAGCAAAAGAAACATTGGTGGTACTTTCTCTGTTATTGAATTCATATGGGTAAGATATACATGTGCATAATAGAATCAATTAAGATTTTTTTTCAGCCATAATTAAGTCTAAAGTGTTTCTGTCTTAAGAGAGTTACATAGTTTTAACTCCTAGAAACAATTCATTATAATAGTCCACAATTGGGACCTTAAAAAATATTAAATAGAACTCCAGTCTATCTAGACCTAGATAATAGCTAATACATTATAATGAGATTAGTTGATGATTTTTCTCCCTGATGGAGAAATAGTAGAAAATATACCTTAAATCTTGTGAACAACCAATATAAGACATCTATTATAATCCTACATAAAATAAATCCACAACAAAGTTCATTACCTCCTTCACTCTTTCCTATCCATTTAATCCCCATCACCCAGGATTAATAAACCTTGGCATCCTCTTTAATTGCTGTTCCGTTAGGACTTGAGGGAAAATGCTTTTCTGAAGGAGGATGATGAGTCAGGATTAGGAAAGGCCAAGCAAGGCTTGCTGAAGATAGGGTACAGGAGTTCAGGCAGGCAGTCTACACATATCGACACATCCTACACCAAGTTGGAAGAGGCAATTTAGGACTCAAGTAAGCAATATTTGATCAACAACAATCTAGGTACAGGAGGTCAGAGCATGGTAGTCTATCAGCTAGACAGGCAGCTGGGGGATCAAAAGTACACAGGTAGGGAGTTCCTAGAAAAGATGCTGGGTGAGTGAACGGCTGAGCAGGTAGTCAGGAATCAGAAAATTCAAAGGAAGCAAAGAGCAGAGCAAGGTCAGAGGGTCTGCAACCAGATCAGCACAAGAATGAGGAAATTTGACAGGCAGGACATCTCACCAGCAGTTCTGTACCAGTCGGGATCAAATATAACCAGCAGACTTGCTGCTCTGCTGTTTGTAAATTACAGAATATTTCAGACTTTTAATGTCTGGCTTTTCAAGATGGAAAAATAAAAGCCCATAAAGCTAAATGATGAAAACAGGTAGGTTTAGAACATTGGTCGACAGGCTCTACTATTGCAACTCTTCAGGATTACAAAAAGGCTCAATTTGCTTTTCATGTGTTATTTGATTTAAATAGGCACGTAGACAGAATGGTCTTCGTGCAAACTCTGATTCACACATTAGAGCCCAGATTTTTACTCAGCAATGAACAACAGGAAGATTGTGAGGCCCGCAAAATTACCTTTTGTGCCCCCCCTTTTTTTAGGGTCATCTCATCTCCTACAACATAAAGATGACTGAAGCGATTCTGTTTTTTATTGATTGACTTGTCCCATATATAATTTCAAAATAGATTTGAGATAGCTAAGAATATCCTGATGTAAACCTACCATATAACATATCTCTTCAGGCTTATCAAAAGATGCATTATCACAGCTTTAAAGGGATATTGCTTCAGCCAGGGTCCTTGGTCCCCTCTTTTTATCTCCTTTTGTCCTTCGATTATTCTCTCTTTATTTTGGATCTTTCATTTCTCATTCTCTTTTTCCCTTTTGTCTGCAAGCATGCAATCTACTTGACTAAATATTACAACACAATATTTCCTATGTATTGTAATGCAATATTTCCTAATCTTATGACATGATGTTTGAACCTAATGGTAATCCCTTGATCCTAGTTTCCTATTTATCTCACTGCCTGTATTCTCAAACAGTGATTTACCCTAGCATCTATTTCCCCTTTTCTCTATTCTAACCAGTCAACATTTCTCCTATCTCTATCACTCTGATGAAAGGACACTTTCCAATATGGCATTGACCTATTATTAATTACTTAACTCCATGGCATTTTCCCCAGCTCTGTTGACCTATTTTTAAAGTTTGACTTCAGGGAATCCCTCATTCTGTGCTTCTGGTTAATTGATCTTTTGTCTCCTATGCACATCTAAGACAATCATTTTGAATATTTCAGTGCTGGTTATTCTTTCTCTAACTATTAAATTCAGATTAACCTGTATTTTAGCTTTTAGTCCCCTATTTCATTTTTTTTTCCTTTCACTCAAAAATGTATCACCTCCTTCTGATTAAGTTAGCATTTGTAAATACAACTATAAATCTACACTGACAATCTAACTCCTCTCTGCAGCTCTGCCCTGCATCTCTGAGGAGAATCATTACATTTAATCAATGAAAGACATGTTAACATATCTAAAACTGAACAGATTTTTCTGTCTTGTATGCTCAGTACAAATTCGCTTCCTCTGCCTTTTGTTTCATGTCCTCTGGGCTTAAATTCTCATAACTGCTTCTCATCCCCTCTCCCTTCTGAGACCTCCACATTTAATCAACCCAAATCCATACTGTTTCCTATTTCTATCTCACTTCTCTTTTAGCCCTTTCTTTGTTATGTCTGTAGCCACTGTCCTAATTAAGGTTCATAGCATCTCAGGTTTGTTCTATGAAACAGATTCCTCAAAGGTCTTCTCTCACTCAAGTTTCTCCTCGTATGAATCTATCTGGCAAGCAGATTAATCTTTCTAAACACTGCTTTGATCATGCCACACATCTGATTCCAATGCCTTGGATCAAATCAAAGCATCTCAACCTGGAATTCAAAATTACATACAATATATCCCTAATGTAGCTTTCTAGATTGCTCCAACTACACCTCCCTACCCCTACTCACCAAGACAGATAGCTTTATATACTGACTGGCATCAGTACATGTCTGGACCACCCAGATCTCTGAGTCTTCCCATGTTTTAACATCTTCATCACCTATCTGATGTTGTCCCAAATTTCAAGACCAAGTTCAAATTCCTATCCCCTCTCCATAGAACACTTTAGTTTACTCCAACCCATGATGATCTCCTAAAGTCTGTATATATAACACCCAGCATATTTCTCACACAAAATTATGCAGTATAGTCTATTTTGACATGTGCATTGTCTCTGCAACTCTATTTCAATTATTTACTTCAAAGAATGTGTCTCATATTTCTATATTAGCCACTCATTTTTAGTTCATAGTAAGGACAGTGAACTATTCATTGCTTTTTAAATTAAAGAGCATAATATTTATTAGTGAAACATAATAACTAACTTCCTTTTCTCTCTCCAATATGTGTTTGTTATATGTATGTATGTAATTCATTATTTAATTGTGGATATTTCTTTCTTTCAATTTTATTGGAAAAGTATTTCTTTATCTCCATTTTTGCCCCTGTATGTGCACATACACATCACACATATTCACTCTCTAATTTCTCTGAGATTTAGACAAGCAATGACATTCTGTACCTCAATTTCTTTCCTTTTAAGTTGGTGATTATACTACCTGTCTTTACTGCCTCACTTTGGCGTGTAAACATGAATATATATACTGTGTTATGAATATATACTGTATATGTATAAATACATCATAGCCCTTCTGAGGAAAGCAGCTAAGTTATCATTACCATTATTATCTGACATTATGAAGAATAGAAATCTTTATAATAAAAAGATAACAGGGCTTATCTAAGCAAAACTACTGTGGGGTTCCATAAATATCTTTTTCTTTATGTACATTTTTTTTCTTAAATGTACATCACAAAGTCTAGTAAAATTAGTTTGATGGAAGTGTCAATTAAAGTGCTCAGAGTTTTCAAATCGTCTGATAAATAATATTAACTGTAAAAAATTTATTTTTCTTCTTTTAGAGCATTTCATATTACAATCCAAACTTGCCACCTTGAACCCCTAACTTTTAAAATCTTCAGTATTTATTGTGGTTACACGTTGGTTTGATATAGAGCAGCAGTGCCCTCTAGTGGCTACTTTCATTTAGGAAGCAGCATGGTTTTTTTCCTTAAATAATTTTAACCACTTTTGACTGACTTTTCATAAATGTTTTCTAGTGAAATGTGTCACAAATTATAATTGGATACACATTTTTTTCAAATTATCTATCCTTCCGAAAATATATCAAAACATATACGACCATTAATTTAATGATTTTCAAATATTTAACTTTTTTTTTTAACGTGGAAATCAAATCTCTAGAATATTTCTGACAATTTTCCACCCGAACTAGTTTCAACTTCTTGCCAAATATGACTAGAAATTCAATATACATGCGAAACTTTGGGGCAGTTTGAAAAAATATTTTTCATATATTTTATATATGGCAAATTTTAATATAAAATGGCTAAGGGGGCCATGAGGAAAAGGAACAGCCTGAGAGTAAGTTCAAATATTTACTCCTCCCCCATTACTAAGTTGCCCAGAATACATAAAGATGTTCAAATAACAATTCTTTTCCAGTGGCTTATATACCTAGGAAAATGAGCAGATGTCTATTGCTGTTTAATTCAGTTAAATAAATATTTATATCAGCACTGGGTGGTGAAGATACGCTAATAAATGTGCTTCAGTCACAAACAGCATTTCTCCAGCACTTGTTTTATTAAAATAATATCCTGTAGTAATTTCATCTGGTTCTTGGATATCAATAACCTTCCCGCCGAACCAGTAAAACAACTAGATTGTAGAAAGTTCAGAATGTGTCGTAGTGAATTTTGAAAACAGGAACAGAACCCTGGTAGGCATTCAGCATTTAAATCTTAGAATACCTGTCAACCTGTGTGATGTTTTAAAATATATAGTGTTTATAAACACAAGTAGACATACACTTTAATCAAAAATGTGAATAGTTCCATAAGAAGCAAGATTTTTAAAGCTTCCAGGGCAGGTCTATATTGTTGAGAATATGTTATACAAAACTTATGTTGTTTTCATTAACTCCTCAACTCCTTATGAAAAAAGGAGTTGTTAAAGACTTTATTATGCTGGACCTAGTTTACTGATGCCTTCAAACCGCAGAAGTGGCTACAAGTGATTTCCATGAAATAATGTTGAAATTTCATTTTTGCTGGATATCTTTCATTTGAGTTTTCACATCCTCTCTTGACCCTTCTCAACCTTGCTCTGAGTGCCAGAAGGCTGATGTGGATGCACTACAGAAGTGGTCTTCTGGCCTTCCTGTGGCTCCCAGGAGTCAAAGGGAAAGAAGAATTCACTCCCCAGCCTCATTTCCTCTGGGGCTTTGCTTTTTCTCTCACCAACACTCAGGTCCCATCAGGTATCTCTCTGCAAGGTCTTCTCTGTCTCTGGGTTCATGTAACTGCTGCTTCTCCTCATTTCTTCAGGCCTCGCCTTGCCGAGAGCACTGTTATGGACTGAATTGTGCTCCCCAAATTCATATGTTGAAGTCCTAACCCCCAGCACCTTAGAAGATATTTGGAGCAATGGTCATTAAAGAGGTGATTAAATTAAAATCCAACTGTTAGGGTGCGCCCTAATCCAATCTGCCTGGAGGTCTTCTATGAAAAGGAAATTAGCACAGACAAAAGAGGCACCAGGAATGCATGGGCAACTAGGAAAGACCTTCTGAAGACATAGCGGAAAAAGCAGCCATCTGCAAGCCAAGGAGAGACCCTCAGGAATAAAACAACCCTGCCGGCACTTAGAGCGTGGACTCTTATCCTCCAGAACTGTGAGAAAATAAACTTCTCTTGTTTAAGCCCCCCCAGTCTGTGGTATTTTGTTATGGCAGACCTAGCAAACAAATACCTGCAAGCTTTCCTACACCCTGATCACACCTTTATAAGGAGTCATTTTCTTATATTTTCTTGAATACCCTATTAGAATCATATGGTTCCTAATTGATTTACCCTTATGTATTAGTCCCGTTTGGGGCTTTTCGTTTGTTCGTTTGCTTGTATTTTTTTGTTTGTTTGTTTTTTGTTTTTGCAGTATGCGGACCTCTCACTGTTGTGGCCTCTCCCGTTGAGGAGCACAGGCTCCGGACGCGCAGGCTCAGGGCCCATGGTTCACGGGCCCAGCCGCTCCGTGGCATGTGGGATCCTCCCGGACTGGGGCACGAACCCATGTCCCCTGCATTGGCTGGTGGACTCTCAACCACTGCGCCACCAGGGAAGCCCCTTGTTTTTTTAAGTTAGCAGCAATGATAGCAGTCATTTCCTAGAATAGTTTTGGTGACCAGAAGTCTGAAATCAATATGTCAACAGGGTTTGACCCCCTCTGGGGGCTCTAGGAGAAAATCTTTCCTCACCTCTTCCAGCTTCTATTGGCTCCAGAGGTTCCTCAGTGTTCAGGACTCCAGTCTCTGCCTGCTTTCACACAACCCTCCCCTCTATGTCTTCCATTTCCTTCTCTTCTAAGCACACTTGTTATTGTATTGAGAGCCAACCCTTAATCATCCAGGATATTCTCATTTCAAGATTCTTGAATTAATTACATCTACAAAGACCTTTTTTCCTAAGAAAGGTCACCTTTAGAGGCTCCAGGTAAAATTTCTTTTGGAGGACCACCACTCAACTTACTACAGGTAGAAAAAAAAATCTGAAAAGGAACTTAATATCTTCTTATCTGATGTATTTTATTCAGTGTAGGATCTCTCTTGAGAAGAATAATAGAGAAGTATCATTATTAGAAAGCATAGGATCCCATAGAATTAATATAGAAGTAGAGATTGCTATAATGTTCATCCTTGACTTTCTTAACTCAAAATAAGGCAAAAGTGTACTTGAGCATAGAAAAGTGTTAACTAAAAGAATCTTTGTAAATAGAACATAATACCAGTTAGCACATTTTAACAACTATATAAGGAACCATAGTTATTTAAGAAGAGCATCCTGTTGACTCATTCACAGGGTGTTTTTATGCCTACTATTTCTAAGACACAGCCTTTTCGAAAAAAAGAGAATAGTGGTTCTTAAGAATGTATATTATGAATCATAAAATAATAAGAATTAAGTTGAGAAGATGATTTAATGTAATCATTTATTATACACATGAGAAAATCGAATCTTTATTCATAAAGCTTTTAAATCTTGGCATGGGTTTCATACTCAAGTTCCACACCACACATTAACTCTTTCACATTAGCTATCTTACATTTTTTTTTTTGTCCATTGGGAAAAAGAGGATAGTCATAACTATTCTCTATATATAAAAATTGATAATATCTTAAGAGACATATAGAAACACACAGGCCAAAATTGAGCTCTTAAAGCTGTACTTGGTCAATTATGGTCAGAAAATGTATCCTTAGGTAGTTTTCACATTTTTATTTTTTTGAAAGAAATCGAGAAATAATTTCTCTCTAAGGACTCATGGTCTAAAGGAGTCCTATCAGGTTTTCGAATATCATGTGGTTAAGAAAGATTGTTTTAAAACCTGATCATAGCATTTAATGAACCCATTGTGCACCAATTAGCAGTTCATAAAAATCTGGTCCTACAATGTTCACGACAGAAAAATGATAACTCTAAAACATTCTTATCTCTGCTTCTTCTTTCTCTATAGTATTATGCCCAACTTACTTCCCTTTGTTTTCCAAATGGGGTGTAAAGAGAACGTTATTCTCTAATCTCTGAGATGTTTATTTTACATTAGAGTTGATGATGCTTTCACATTTCAATCAGACATAGCCTTTTACATTACAATTATTTTGAAAAGAATAGATTTGGCAGTTTTTGAGGAATGCTTAGTATTGCTTCATGACTACCTGACAGTGTAATTATTATATAATACAACTTCTTCAAATAAAACCATCTTTTATCAATTTAAAACTTCTTTTGAAGATAGTAAACTTCATGGAGTCATTCCAAAAAGTAACAGGTTTAAGATATTTTCATTTTTATTTTATTTATATGTGTCCCCTAAACATTTCCTTCCTCTCCAGGAGAATGAGATTCCAGCACTAAGCCAGTTTTATGCCTGATGCTTCAAGAAATGACCAGGCAAAAAGAAAAATTCAAAAGAAATCAAAGAATTTCCTCTTTGGTTTATATTTGATTCATACACAGATTCAGGCATTTCTATTACATTCATATTCATCAAAATGCCTGCTGAAAACCGATGCAAACGTTAAATACTGAGTATTCCACAGGAGGTTGCAATCCACATCAGGCGCTTGGTGCAGTAACTTTTCATGCTTAGTGTGACCTGTGGCTCACTAGGAAGATGCCACATGATGATGGAGTCATTAAATTCTTCGTAACTGGACATGTGAGTTAATTTCATTCTTTATTTACAAAGAAATATGTCCGTTTAAGGAAATACTACTAAAGATTTGAAATCCAAGGATCTTAGAATGCAATCATCTATGTAATAATAGAGATAGATGCCATCTTTAGTATCAAAACCAAGACTATGTGGACAGCCATGGAAGTCACTGATGCATTGAAAAGTCAAGGGCATGGAAGACATGAATCAAACAGGATGTCTTTCTTTTTCTCTATTATTTTGTAAAGTAAACTTTGCAATGATGAATGTGCAGAAGATACTTATTTCTGGAGGTATACAATGAGATGTGCTGAATATCTAAAAATTCCACATCAAAGCTAAGTGTCTGGCTTTTCTTCACCGTACAATGCAAATTGCAGGTAGGAAAGTTGCAGCTTTACCTTAATTGTGAAACTCAGGGTGTAAACACAGTTCACAAAAGTTGTAAAAGAATAGGCACATCTGGGTTAGTGACTTCTACATTGCTGCACCATGCCCTGCAAAGACTCTGCAGTAAGCTTCCTGTTTTTCTTCCCAATAATGCCTGCTACTGGTTGTAGATATATCATTGTCCTCTAACTCTCTAATCAAAGTTAACAATTTCCTTCCTTTTGCTTCTACTTTCTTTAAGTCACTAGCAAATAATTATATACCCTGAAATAATTAGTGCTTATATATTTCTAAGTGTGTCTTTGTCTCTTAGCGTGATGCCTAACACAATGAATACTCAATACATTTTGCTGAATTGCTAGTAAACCTAACCATGATGAACTTTAGAGTTTGCTTTTATCTGAATGCTGTCCATAAGCAATTTTTGCACCTTGGGCAAGTAACTCATTTTCTCTAGAGCAAGCTCTTATTCAGCAAAATAAATTGTTTTAACCAGAACTAAAATTCTACAGGCCTAAGTTTTGAGCACCACAATTAAAAATGTAAAGAAATAGTCTTAGAATTTCAAGCACAGTAGAATCTTGGTCTTTGGAAAAAGTATTCAAGATTGAGAAAAAATATTTTGTCTTTAAAACCCCGGAGAAAATCTATATCCTTAACATGGGTGCTTAAAATCAAAGGCCTAGTGATCATTAAAACTAGTAGCTACATACGCATTACATAGCAATACAGTGAAGGCTAATTGGTTTGGGAAAACAACATTTGATCATAACTGCCAAATGCATACGATATACAATGATGAGTGAAATAAACCTAGCACACGCTCCGTTCCCACTGTTTAGCTGTAATTATTAGTGGCTGCCTACCACCTTGCCCCCAGCGACATCAGCATTGCTACAGCCCCTGAACCCATTTACTCTCCATTCACTGTTTGCCTTGCTGCCTGCAGCTGTATTAATACATCACAGAAGAATTTGTTCCCATCAATTATAGTAGCAGCTATAGTCACTGTTCTGTGACACATCAGCACTACTTCAAGCAGACAAAAATGTATATAAAATAAATAAAATAAAAACAGACTCAGCTCATGAGTTAGTATAATTAAGATGCTGAGATATGAGTAGAAGAGAAAAATAAAAGGTACCTCTACTTTACAAGATGAATTGATACTTAAGATATTGCTAGACAGAGTTTAAGAATGATTTCTGGAATGACCAATGCATTTAGGGTTAGTTAAATTTTCAGAGTGAGACTGGACAATCAGAATGAAAGATGTACAACACTGGAGAACCAGACTAATTATTTTGAGTCCTTACTTGTGACTCCCCTGAGTTTATTCTTAGAAGATTACTTTTTCTCTTAGGAATCTCTTGTTAAACTTGTATTCCTGCTACAAGAAATTATTTGTAAACAAGAAATGCCATGACTGATAAACATTATGGTGTTGCTAAGATTTGAATAATAGTCCTAGAAATAAAAAAATAACACTTTATGCATGTTTATTACTATGATTACTTATGACTTATATGGACTCACTGAATTTTAAAGGCCAAAGAAAATCTGGATTCACACAGCTACATCAATTCATTAATGAAGAAACTGAAATACTTTACCTGGGTACTAGAGGAAATTAGAGCCAATCATAATAGTATATTTAATACTGTAACCTGCTCGTGTCTCCCTGAATAACCCCGATCTCCTTGACTTCTACCTACTTTTTTTTTTGACTTACAAGTTTCCAATATCTTATCAACTCTACTTATTTATTATTATTTGTCCCTTCCTCCCATTATAATGGAGAACAGGTTCCTGTATCTATTTTATTTGTGAACATATACAAAATATTTGGTGTAGTATTAATACACAGTATTATGCTGAATAAATAATAAAGGAATGGGATACTTCATGGAAAAAAATCCTTTAAGGAAGTAAGGGAGGAAATACTCTCAGACACATAAGTGGAAAGACATTTTTACCAATAACAACAGAAGAATGAATTTATATAAGGGTAATGTGGCTACAGATGGGGGTCTTCATATTTCAATATAAAAAGTTGGTAGATTTTTGTAACCTAGTATTGTTTTATTTCAAAAGAAGTGGTTGGACAAGAATATTAGCTAAAAGTGAGAGTTGAAACATGGAATACAACCCTTGAAGAGCCCGTGAAAATTAAAATAAATAGCCAATGAGAAAATAGGAAAGAAATTTCCCAGTGAGTAGATCCCTTTAAGAAGCACTGAGAGGGTGGAAGATGAATATAGAGTGTCTGCAGTTCAAAAGGCTCTTCGATATTTTTCTGTATGAAAGCAACCCTTCCTGTGTAGTTGTAGAAAAGACAATCAGTACTGACAAAGACTCAGGACTTTGCTTTCCTCATATTGTGGAGATCAAAGGATACAGATGCTCTACTGGAAATGGTTGATGTGGTCTTGACACTGAAAGCTACACTGCTATCAAAGGAAATCTGCACTGGATGGAGAACAATGATAGCTGCAAAGGGGGGAGGTTGTATTGAGAGCAGGGTGTTGAAATTTGAGATAAGAAGTGTAAGAACCAAGGTTAAAGCAAGATACTTTGTATTTGTCTCTTCCTGGTCCTTTATACTTCATCCCATAAAAGCTTCCTGCCTTCTGTCCCATTTTGCAATTCTGTGAATGGAGACTGTCTGCTTCATGAGGTTCAACAATAACGTTTGTATTATATAAATCGTCTTTAATCATTTTTCAACAATTTATACAAAATGCTGTGAAAAAGTCCTTTTTATCATATTAAATATATACCTCTTTACCTTGATTAATACCCCTTTAACTCTGTCAATACTTCATTTTGTCAGTTTTTCACTTTATTTATTGAGATATAATTGACATATAACATTAGTTTCAGTTTTAAAACACAATGATTCTATATATGTGTCTATTGTGGAATGATCACCACAGTAAATCTAGTTAACCACACATAGTTACATTTTTTTTTCTTCTTGTGATGGGAACATTTACAATCTACTCAATGTTTTCATTTGACAGATAAGGAGACAGTGTCTATAAAAATGTGATCTTTTACTAACTACCTGTGTAACTTTGGGCAAGTTGTTTGTCCTCCTTAAACTCCAATTCCCTGGGTTTTTAAAATATCGCTAATACCTCATAGAGTTTCTATATAGATGAAATAAGATAATCCATCTTAGTGGTTTTCCTGCAACAAAATAATACCTCACTATGTTACCCTGTAACATTTACTACAAGTAGTAGTTTAAAAACTCTGGTCCAACCCTAGAATCAGAAGGATTCCCTGGAGACTTCTATAAGATATTTAAAGAGGAATAAATACAAATATACAAACTCTCCAAGTGTTTTTGCAAGAACTTCCAGAGTTCTAAAAAGTTATGAGACTAGCATCATCTTAATATCAATATCTGAAAATATGTGACAGGAAAGGGAACTACAGATTTATCTCATAAACAAAACATTATCAAATATAGCACAACAATATACACAAAAGATGATAAATTATAACAAAGTATGGTTTATTTCAGGAATTCAAGGAAAGTTAAAATTCACAAATCAATTAATATTATTCACCATGTTAACAGAATAAAGGAGAAAACTTAATTATTTTAATAGGTGCTGAAAAATGATTTGACAAAATTCTGTACTCATTCACAATTAAAAACAAGTAAAACAAGCAAAATAACTTAGCACATAAGAATAGTGTGGAATTTCTTTGATATGAGAAATGGTACCTACAAAAGACCTATAGCTAAGATTATACTTGATGACTTTTTGCATTGACTTCAAGAATAAAAAATAGAATGCCTGCTATCATCCCTATTTATTCTTCATTATAGTGAAGGTTTTAGAGAGTTATAATATGGAAGGAAAAAAATACATAAAGATTTCAATAAATAGAAAATAAAACTATCATTGTTTAGGGATGAACTGATTCTGTACATAGAAAATCCAGTAATTTAGCAAATGTATGGGATACAAGTCAATATGAAGAAAACAATTATACTGATTTTGTTTACTAACTACAAACACATGAAAACTGAAATTGTAAAAGATACCATTTATAATAGCAACAATATACCAAACAAATTATACACAATTTTAACAAAATGTGTAAGAACTCTATATTAAAACAGAAAGAAAGACAGAAAGAGAGAGGGAAAAAGAGAGGGGAAGAAAGAAAGAAAGAAAGAGAAATAGAAAGAGAGAAAGAAAGAGAGAAAGAAAGAGAAGGTGGAAGGAAGGGAGGGAGGAAGGAAGGGAGGAAGGAAGGAAGAAAAATACGACTTAAGTAACTCAATATATTGGAGGGCTTCCCTGATGACACAGTGGTTGAGAGTCCGCCTGCCGATGCAGGGGACACAGGTTCGTGCCCTGGTCCGGGAAGATCCCACATGCCATGGAGCGGCTAGGCCCGTGAGCCATGGCCGCTGAGGTTGCACATCCAGAGCCTGTGCTCCACAATGGGAGAGGCCACAACAGTGAGAGGCCCGTGTATCGCAAAAAAAAAAAAAAAAAAAAAAAAAAAATATATATATATATATATATATAAAAACACTCAATATTATAAAGGTGTCAATTCTTCCTAATCCGATATGCAAGCCCAATTAAAAATCTCTCATTTATGAAGAAGATGACAATTGATTCTAAAATTTATAAATTAATGCAAAGTGTTGAAAATAGGCAAGATAATCTTGAAGAATAAGAACAAAAACAGAAACATGCACACTTGCATATATTTTAAAAACTAATAGTAATTAAGACTGCATGATGATGGTGCTAGATAATTATGGTAGAAATAGATAATAAAAACAGAGTATAGAATATGGAAACAGACCAACACATATATGATCACCTTACTTATGTCAAAGACCTGCAGTATAGTGGGGAAAGGCAATTCTTTTTAATAAATAGTGCTGAGTCAATTGGAAATCCAATTGGAAAAATATTATATCTTGATGTCTATATATATCATATTATGCATAAAAATATACCAGATGGTTTGCATATCTAAATATATAAACCTTATGAATGAATGAATAGATAAATAGACAAATATAAATATTTTTCTGCATGAGAAGGATAGGGTTAAAATTAAAAGCAGGTTTGTAACCTATTTTCTTGCTTTACTAGGACACTTGAGAAATAGTCTGATCAAATCCTCTTGCAATTATGCCATTAAACAGATGTACTTGTAAAGTTATTGCATAAGCATCTCATGTTAAATCCAAACCAGAGGATGTCTGAATACAAAAGATGAAGAGCATTTGGGGAGTAACATTGACAATTTTGGACCTTCCCAAAGCCTAGTCATGTCTTTTGCTACTTCCTGTATCCTCTGAATCATTAGTAATTTGGTACTGGGTAAGATTTTTTAAAAATTATATTGCATCTGATATGACAATTTGACCCTTATTGTAAGTGAAGACTTCTTAGTTCACCAGGTAGCAAATCCCTTCTAAGAATAGATAAATACACTATGTATAGTCACACAATGGTATACTACGCAGAACATGAATGAATACATTCGTGTATTCGTGTATACAACCATATGCAACAATATAGATAAATATTACAAAGATAATTTTTTAGGAAAAAAAGAAAAGGTAAAAAGTCATATATACTATGATTCCAATTATATAAAATTCTAAATCAAGGATTAGTTAAGAAGATTAATCTTTGGGGTTAGATGTCAGAATATTGTTATAATTGAGGATTAGCTACTGGATGTGGACACAGGAGAAGTTTCTGGCATGCTGGTAGCAGTTTCTCTATTGGATTCTGCTTACTTGTGTGTGGTCACCTTGTGAAAATCCATCAAGGTATACGTGATGATTTGTGCATTTGGGGGGGGGTATAAATGTCATGCTCCAATTTAAAAAAAAAAAGACTTAAAAAAACAAGATCTAGAAAAGTGAGGTGGGTTGTTAATAATCACACAATTGCTTTAAGGAAACAGGCTGAAATAATATCAGCCTGGTCTTGTCCTACCATTTTAATAATGAACAAATATGAATAACACACACCTACTATACAAATTCACAAATCTTCAAAGAAAATTTGTGTATGCAACTTTCTAATAATTTTGATAGGTTTGCTAACTAAAAATATTGTGCTATATAAACACTACTAAAAGGGAAAAAGTTACATAGAACACCTTAAAAGACTTGCCCAGGGTTTCAAAAATATCATGATGTAGCAAATGTTAAAACCAAAACTCTGACATTAGAACCAAAGGAATGAATCACAAGCAGTTGCTAAACATCAGAGTACAATCTGTTTTAGTTGAGAAATAGCCCAAGGTACAAAGAACCTAACTGCTAACTTTGGAAAAGTAATAAATAACAGTGACAAGTAAAGACTACCTATGCTTTCCCCTGCTTGAAAATCACATTTCATCTGGACTCTAGTGTGCTTTGAACAAAATTATTTTTAAGAATTACAAAGGAAATTAAATGTTACAAATAAAATACTAATAAATTTAGAAGGGAATGTAGAAATTTTATGGTAACAACTCTAATGAGGTAAATCAGGAATTTCTATGATTAAAGCCTATCTGGTACTATAGATGCTAATAGTACTAACCATGGCTGTTTGAAAAGAATGAACTTTTTGCTATTTGAGGCCCAAGACTTTAGAGATAATCTAAAAGTATGGAGAAAAATAAAAAGTGACAGAAGCACATTAGGATAAAATAAATTATTAATGAGAAAGTATTTAAGTTGAATTTAGGAATTACTCCTTATAGAAAAATATTGTATACTGAGATGTTAAATTGGAATAAAAGAGTAAGTATTCTTGAAAGAAAATAAATATAATTCATAAAATTCCAGACCAGATTTCAAATATTTTTTTAATATTTAAATGGGTTTGGAAATGCTTACCTAGTTTATTTATTTAGCATTTGGACTTCAGAGGGATAGTAAGAGAAATGAGAAAGAAATACACTGAGTCACAAAACTTTAAACAATCTTCATTCTAGACCTTTTAAAAGAATCACATAAAATATTTTCCTTGGAGTTTAAAATTATATCCTTTGTCTTATACACATTCCAACCAAAATTGCAATTACCAAAAAAAAAAAAAAAAAAAAAAAGGAGTAAATATAAAACTGAATAAAATTAGGAGATCTGATTTGCAAATATATTCTCTCATTAGGTAGGTTATCTGTTTGTTTTGCTGATGTTTTGTTTTGGGTTTTTTTTCTGTGCAGAAACTTTTTTGTTTGATGTAGTCCCATTTGTTTATTCTTGCTTTTGTATCCCTTGTCTGAAGAGACATATCCAGAAAGACATTGCTAAGACCCACGTCAAAGAGCATACTGCCTATGTTTTCTTCTAGGAGTTTTATGGTTTCAGGTCTTAACATTCAAGTCTTTAATCCATTTTGAGTTGATTTTTTATGTGTGGTGTGAGATAGTGGTCTCGTTTCATTCTTTTGCTTGTGGCTGTCCAGTTTCCCAGTACCATTTATTGAAGAGACTATCCTTTCTTCATTGTATATTCTTTGTTATTTGCAAATCATATATCTGATAAGGGGTTAATATCCAAAATATATAAAGAACTCATACAACTCTACAACAGAAAAGCAAACAACCCAATTAAAAAATGGAGAGAGGAGCCTAATAGACATTTCTCCAAAGAAAACATAGAGTTAGAATGGCTATTATCAAAAAGGCAAGAAATATCAAATGTTGGGGAAGATGTGGAGAAAAGGAAACCATTATATACTATTGGTGGGAATGTAAATTGGTGAAGCTGCTATGGAAAGCAATATGGAGATTCCTCAAAAAATTTGGAATAGAACTACCATATGATCCTCCTATTACACTTCTGGATATTTATCTTAAGATTACAAAAATACTGAGTCAAAAAGATATATGCACCCCTATGTTGATCACAGCATTATTTACAATAGCCAAGACATGGAAACAACCTAAGTGCCCATGGACAGATGAATAGATAAAAAACAGATGTGATATATATATCTCACATATATATGTGTGTGTGTGTGTATATATATATATATATATATATATATATATATATCACGTATGTGTGTGTGTGACAATACAGACAGAACCTGAAAGTATTATGCTAAGTGAAATAAGTCAGGTGGAAAAAAACAAATACCATATGATTTCATTCATTTGTAGAATAGAAGAAAGAAAAAGAAATAAATAAACAAATCAAACCAAACAAAAACAAACACGTAGATACAGGGAACAGAGTAGTGGTTACTATAGGTGAAGGGTGAGGGAAGGGTCAAATGAGTAAAGGGGTCAACTGTATGGTGATGGATGGAAACTAAACTTTTGGTGGTGAGCATGCTGTAGTATATACAGAGGTCAAAATGTAACATTGTACATTTGAAACTTATATAATGTTATAAACCAATGTTACCTCAATAAATAAAGCTAGGATAAAACTTATGTTTTTAAGAATATATGGTTATTTGTAAACACTTTGTGATATACTGTTCTTAGAAGTGTGAAAATATTGATTTAAATACATACTTTCTGAAATCAAATTTATAAGGGTGTCATCAAAATCAGTGTTCAAACTGGATAATTGTTAGTTAAACTCAGTTTATCAATTATTTACATTATGATTCAAATTCATTAATATTAATAATAAAAAGTGAATAAAATAAACTGAAATAATATCAGTTTAGTTTAAATACATTCACAAGTGTTTATATATAAAATTATTGAAATCATAGCTATCATAGATAAAATTACAACATTAATATAATTTCCAAAGCAAAATAAAATAATAATTAATTGTATTACACAAAAATTATTAGTATTTAATTATATCTGAAGAAAAACATGTTTAACTTATGGAACAAGTATTTTCTCAGAGTTCACTTTCATGATTTTTCTTTTTCCCCCACTGCATTTGATCAGATATATTAAGATTAATTCCTACTGGAACCAGATCAGCCTTGTGGTTATAAAGCCTTGAAATAGGCCCTTGATTAAATGATATTTGTATTGTTTTGTCTGCCTGTTGCTGCTATACAAAGTTCGGGGATGGTTGTTTTAAGTTAAAATAGGAAAAAAGAATAAAAAAATAATTAAGAGATTATAAAGACAGAACTGTATATAGGGCTGGGAAAATGTCAATGATTAAGGCTTGACTTTTTATTTTATCTCAAGATAAAAATTTTTATTTTCTGATCTATCTTCCTTAGTTTTGCTTTTGACAGGTTGATAATTTGAGTACAAAGTTCATGAGACAACACCCCTCACCTTTGATGTCAAGCAGGAATCAGCAAAAGAAAACATCAAGGAGCAACATAGATTATCCTACAAATGAAAATTATGTGTAACTTAATAAACCAGATCTTTCTTCTTTGATTTATTAGGATAAAACAGATTATACATAACACCTGTATAACCTAGTGAGTTCGATTTGGAACTTTATATACTTTATTTTATTTCATCCTCACAAATATAAATTGATGCTATCAAAGTCAGTATTTCATAAATGAGCAAAAGGAAGCTCAGAACAGTCAAGAAAACAGACTTAAGTCATCTGACTGATGATCAAACAAGAGAGGAACTGTTTACAATACTACTTTATACATCAAAAAGCAAAGTCTCAGACAGGTGAAGTAACCTTCCAAAGGCCAGTTATCAAATGGTAGAGCCAGGATTCAAATCCTGATATGTAATTTGACCCCAGAATTCACTACAATTGGCCCTCAGTATCTGCAGATTCCACATCCTTGGATTCAACCAACCACAGATGATGTACCATGTTTAGGTTCTGTGTTGGCTGAGTCCAAGGATACAAAAGGCCAACCATGAGGCTTGAGTATCTGCAGATTTTGGTATCTGAGGAGGGTCCTGGAACCAATCCCCAGTGGATACCCAGGGACAACTTTATATCAGGTATTACTCTGTGCTTCTTCCCATTATATTTCTCTTGGGATTGACATGTACACACTGCTATAAAGATACATGCACCCCAATGTTCACTGCAGCACTATTTACAATAGGTAGGACATGGAAGCAACCTAAATGTCCATCAACAGAGGAATGGTTGAAGAATATGTGGTACATATACACAATGGAATATTACTCAGCCATAAAAAAGAATGAAATAATGCCATTTGCAGCAACATGAATGGTCCTAGAGATTGTCATACTGAGTGAAGTAAGTCAGACAGAGAAAGAGAAATGTATGATATTACTTATATGTGGAATCAAAAAAAGGCTACAAATGAACTTATTTACAAAACAGAAATAGAGTTACAGATGTTGAAAATAAACTTACAGTTACCAGGGTGTAAGAGTCGGGGAGAGGGACAAATTGGAAGATTGGGATTGACATATACACACTACTATATATAAAACAGATAACTAATAAGGACCTACTGCATAGCAAAGGGAACTCTACTCAATACTCTGTAATGGCATATATGGGAAAAAAATCTAAAAAAGAGTGGATATATGTATAACAGATTCACTTTGCTGTACACCTGAAACTAACACAACATTGTAAATCAACTATACTCCAATAAATTTTTTTAAAAAATAAAATAAAATAGCTAACGAACAAGGACCTACTGTATAGCACAGGAAGCTCTGCTCAATACTCTGTAATAACCTAAATGGGAAAAGAATTTGAAAAAGATTAAATACATGCATATGTATAACTAAATCATTCTGCTATACACCTGAAGCTAACACGACCTTGTTAATCAACTATGCTCCAATATAAAATAAAATATTTTTTCATTTTTGAATCCAAGACTATAATATTCAGACCTGATTAAATTCTGTTAATGGGACTACTGATGACTCATAATGTTAATTAGAATTAGTCATGTTTCATTTTATTCTTTCATTATGCTATCTTGTTGATAAGAGTCAGTCATTTTAGGAATAATGACTGGATAGGTAACCTCCACCAACCCTTAGTAATATAACAAGAGCACATGAAAATGAGGTAAGAGTTAATATTCTTTACCTTGTTCACTTGCTTTGTGTTTAGTGTTAATGAAGCAGAGTCATGAATTTAAATCCCATTTGAGTCACATAAATTTTCTAGACTTGATAGCTGTCTATTGCCCTCTCAGATCCAAGCTAGTCATTTTTTTTCTGAAAAATAAGTAAGGCTGGTCACAAGAGATGCAAGATAAGAGATTATAGATGAACCCTCATCATCACACTGGCCAAAGAACTAAAGTCCATCCATCGATGTCGTTCAGTCATTTTATCTTTACTTAAAAACTAAACTTGTAGGTCTTGGTAAAATTCAATTCTACTTTAAGAATATGTCATATATGCCTTCAAACTTTTGTATATGCATAGTTGACATGACATAACCTGGCCTGGTTAGACTGTAGAAAGCTTATTAAAATCTCCTGGAGAATCTATTGTAAAAAGCTGTTATCAACTTAAAACGTCACTCAAAAGAGAGTCAGAAAGACAAGTAAGCACCCAAGATGAACTGGACTGAGAAGTTTCTCAGGGTGTGAGAATCCCAGTGCTAAAAGCAGCATAGTCCAGCACTGACTGGGACGGCTGGCCACCATATTATTATGACGAGCAGTTGAAAGAATTGGAGAAATTTAATGTGAAATAATTCAGAGAAAACCGATGCTGGATTAGTTTCCTCTGGTTGCCATAAAAATTACCACAGACTGGGTGACCTAACAGAAATTTATTTTCTCACAGGTCTGGAGGCTAGAAGTCTGTGATCAAGGAGTTGGAAGGTTTGTTCCTCTCTGAGGTCTCTCTCCTTGGCTTGCAGATGGCTGACTTCTCCCT
The DNA here is from genome assembly GCF_963455315.2 of Globicephala melas. Lineage (NCBI taxonomy): Eukaryota > Metazoa > Chordata > Mammalia > Artiodactyla > Delphinidae > Globicephala > Globicephala melas. The sequence goes on from NC_083317.1 coordinate 25,186,143, forward strand.
GTGTCTTCACATGGTCATTTCTTTGTGCATGGTTGTCTCCCTTGTGTTCAAATTTCCTCTTATAAGGACACCAGTCATATTGGATTAGGCCCAATGTAAAGGCCTCATTTTAACTTAATCATCTGTTTAAAAACCCTATCTTCAAGTACAGTCACATTCTGAAGTAATGAGGTTAAGGATTTCAATATATGAATTTGTGAGGAACACAAGTTAGCTCATAATAAAAACCTTCCAGTATTTGAAAGACTCTAATTTTAGATAGGTTTTTAAATGTTCTTTTAGGCCTCAAAAGTGAGAACTGACCATGAGAAAAAATTACCGTAAATGTATTTGTGACTCAAAACTATACAACTTAATATGCTTCCCTGTCAGGTAGTTAACAAATTTTAATCACCAGATACTTGGCAACCTGTCACAGAGCTGTCTTCTCTAAAAGGAAATTTTGACTTATTTACCAGTACTGTCATTTCCTAAGAGTTAGTGAATTCTGAATAGAACACATCTGACATTAAAAGTCAGGGTATACATGTTATGGGGTTTTTGTATAAATGTATGTATATGCATGTGTTCAATCATACAGAAACTTCAAATTTAAGGGCCATTGATATATGAAAGCATTATACAAAGAGAAATTATAGCTTAAGATTGAAGCTGATATATGTAAAGATAGAGATATAGAGATAGCCATACTTTCAGAGAAGGGAGTACTGAAAGGGAAAAATAGTAATTTTACAGTGAAGAAACCTGAAAAAATTACCTTAACCAAATGATGAAGGTTAACATCGCCAGTAATTTTATGACAAAATCCTGCATTCCCTGATATTACGTAATGAGATCACTTCGTATCTGTGTCATTCTTTCCAAAAACCCATAACCCCAAGTTAACCATGAGGAAAACATAAGAAAAAATCCAAATCTGGGGATATTCTATACCATCCCTGGCCAGTATTCCTCAAATCTGACAAGGAAATGAAGAAAGACTGAGAAATTCACACAGACCAGAGGATGTTGGAGATACATAACAGCTAGATGCCGTGCGGTATCCTGGAGTAGATTCTGAAACAGAAAGAAGACATTTGTGGGAAAAGTGGTGAAACTCAAGTAAAGCCTGGAGTTTAAATAAAGTCATGTACCAATGTTGATTTCTTATGTGGTAAAATGTACCGTGGCCAGGTAAGATGACACTGAAGGAAACTAGTTGAGGGGTACACCGTGACTCTCTGTATTACCTTAGTCATTTTTCTGTAAAGTTAAAATTATCCCAAAATAAAGAGCTATTTTTAAAAATCTGATAGCCTATAAAATAGATAATAGAAGGATTAAGCTTAATGAGGGGGAGGCAAAGCAAAACCCAGATGAGAGATCATGGAATTCGTTTGGGGCAGTGTGGAGGGAGGGATGAAAATAATTCATTTGAAAGTTAAATGTTACAAAGGACATAACTCAGTGACACTGTGGTTTTGCTGTTTTTTTTTTTTAATATTTTCAAAAGCCTCATTACTTTTTCTAGCTAATGTATCACACGGTTAATGTATATGGAATTTACTTTGGAAAAAATTCATTAGCCTTTCCACAATCATAAATCAGAAATTTCAACATCCTCTATAGCTACAGCTGCATTTATGAACTCAAGTATAGGATCAGATATTACCCTTATGAATTCAATTCCTCATGGATAACTTTACAGATTTGAATGGATATTACTTACTTTCATCACTCAAATCCATCCACTGTTGTCCTGGAAAGAGGACCTCTCCCAAATTATGAGTGGTAACCACATCTCCCCCATTCTTAAGCATGGAACTGGAGCATAAATCCAGTCTAAGAATGGGCATGTAATTTAGACCTGAGCCAAGCCATCTAAAACAATATCATGGTAAAGATGATTAACACAGAAAGGATAAGTGACCCACCTATGGCATACAATTTTAATCATACTCTTAGGAAAAGGAAAATAAACCTTGTATTTCCTCTAGACCTGCACTTTAGTAAATGAAGTCCTGGAGTTCATAGAAACAAAATGCCATGACTGAAGTCTGCATGGAAAAGAACAAGTCAAGAGAGACCATCTACAACTGTATCACTTAATGCTTCTCAAATCCTACAAGACCTGATTTATGTGATTCACTTTTCTTTCCCTTTTCTGCCCATACCAGTTCAATCTTCATGTTTGTTACTTGCGATCAAAAGCCCTAAAGGATAAATGATATCTATGATAATGAACTCTATCATTTTATGCACTTCGTATCTGTAGATTTGATGGCCTTTTATGACTCCTAATTCTTTATTTAGATCATGAAAAAATGTAGAAAAGCCCAGAGATCAGTGAGAATTCTGAGATGAATGATTAGAAACCTCACTCATTCATATCCAGCCTCCAAGAATGAATCATGACCGGTGTAAGTCAGTGATTTTCAGACATAATACATAAAACTACCTAAAGATCTTGGTTATCCTCTGCAGACTCCAATGCCGGAGTCTCTGGCAGAGAATTGGTTTGGGACATGAGAATTCCGATTTGTAACAAGTTCCTAGAGATGGCACTTTGAGAACCACTGGTATAGGCATATAATTTTTATGTTGGGACTTCATTACTCTCTGTAACTCAACTAGGGGCTTTCCAGGAACACTTTTCACTGATTTAAGAAAGACATAGGGTAACAGAGCCCTCATTTTCAAGTTGTTTTCTTCCAGTGTTGGACACTGTGATGAGAGATGTAGTGCTAGGAGTTGACACAGTCACATGGGAATCAAGAGACAAAGCCAAGGGAATTACATCTACGCAATGCCCTGACCAGCCCTGGGACTAACATCTTTCAGAGTTCTTGTTAGGACAAGCAAATCAATGTCATTATTATTATCTAACCATTAGTCAGGCACTCTGTTACTTTTAGCTGAATGTTCTGCTTGAGATGCTTATAATGGCCTATTTGTAGGGCAAGAATAGAGACATAGATGTAGAGAATGGACATGTGGACACAGGGGGCAAAGGGGATGAATTGGGAGATTAGGTTTGACATAAATACGCTACTATGTGTAAAATAGATAGCTAGTGGGAACCTGCTGTATAGCACAGGGAGTGCATCTCGGTGCCCTGTGATGACCTAGATGGGTGGGATGGGGAGTGGGAGGGAGATCCAAGAGGGAGGGGATATAGGTATACATATAGCTGATTCACTTCATTGTACAGCAGAAACTAACACACCATTGCAAAGCAATTTTACTCCAATAAAAAATTTTAAAAAACGAAAGAATTCTTATGGTTGTAAGTTATTTTAGTGCAGCAATGTTTTGCTTTAGATTCTATAAACCCACAACACACAGCACAATTTCTTTTTTTATTTTCATTTTTTTATTAAAGTAATGGATGTACATGGTTTGAAAAGCCAGTTAATATTGTAAGGCTTTAAGGAAACCCAGCAGGCCCTGCCTCTCTCCTCACTGCAGAGCACAATTTCTTGAACACAGTAGAAGCTCAATAAATATTTGCTAATTTAATGATAAATGACAGCAATTGTTTGGCTTCAGTCTAAAATAGTTTGCAGTTTTAAGCATGAAAATTTTTTATGTAATATTTTTTTCTATCCCTCCCATTAGTTACACAAAATTGTAAAAATCATTTATCTGTTTCTGATATTGTAGTTCATTCTCCCTTTTGAGAGTATTTCTCTCCCACAAAGATTTGAAACACATTTTCCTACCACATATCTAAAAATAATTTAATATGGGGAAGAATCTGGGGTTGCAGTTTGAAGTCATAAAATAATGCATGCTAAAAATGTGGAGTATATGTATCTTTTCTTATCATGGAATATTTATAAATGCCACCTACAAGGACATCATTTCTCAGGATGTTCTAAGGCCCTAAGTCAGCTATTTAATGGAGAAGAATACTAAGAAATATGAGTCAGATAAAATAGTTTTATGGTATATAATTCTTTTTTCATACATAATTTCTTAATATTGTGTGCATGTTCCTATAATTCAGACTTGCACATGTTACATCAAACACTTTTTTGGCTTCTTTGCAGCAGAGTAAGATACAATTTTCATTAATACTTAACTTACTATAATCTGCATCATCAAGCTTTTTGTAATTAATGTAGCATTTCTAGAATTCTGTCAATAAAATTAAATCTTATATTTAATAGATGTAGATAAGGATCATAATTTTATGTGAGCAAATAAAATCTGTACAAAGTCCAAAAGTGATCTTGTTTAAAAAAAAAGCCAGAAGTTCAAACTATTACAAGCTATAAGTCAAAGCAATTGCTCCCTTGTTTGTAGTACATGTGCTTTATCTTAAAAGTTATAGCACTTGCTGGTAGTGCCTGATAAAGTTAGCAGTTTTCAGCCTAATAGCACTGCTATCATTATTCAAAATAATTTATAATTTATTATCACTTATTCAAAATCAGAAGAAAAATCAGCATTTTTGAAATTAAACCTCTTCCCTTTTCCCTTCATTTTGAAGTGATTGGGAGGACAATTATATTTTAAGCATAAAAAAAATTGATACTAATTCACTGTTTTTACCTCTTTTTGTTTAATAATAGCAAACATTCTAAAGACAGACTTTTATTTTAGCTTCCCGTTTGGAATTTTTTTAACATTTATGTGAACAAAAATAATAATTTGGAATTGGCATTTATACATGGTTCAAATCAAATTAAAAAATGACTAATTTTTCTACTGGGCTATTATATGAGTCCATAATAATTTACAGCCTCTATTGGAAAATAAGGCAAAGCAATACACTTAGGTTTCAGCTCCCTTAGAAATAATGTTGCTATTATAAGGGTCATTATGAGTGGCATGCTCACATGGAGACACTACACCATTGTCTCACATCTTTCCAGTCCAGGTAACTGCATGGTCTCATCCTACTCACATGAAGCAGGTATCTCTGGGGAGGCTGCCGAATTCATCATGATTTCGATTCTGTGACAGGGCATACTTGGGCCTGTGTTTGAGCTCCATGACCTTTGCTCCTCTACCACGGAAGATGAAGGTACATTTGTGTCTTAGATTAGGCTAATCTGCTTCTCCCCACTCCATCCTATGAAATAGACAATTGGAATGGAGAATCATGAACCCAAATAGTGCTAAAACCTAATAACATCTTTTGTTGACACTATGAAGAGTCTGTGAAAAGTTGTTTTGGTACCTCCAGAACTTCCCTCATCCTTGACCTTTCTAACGCTTGGCTAATTAGCTCTTCCTAGTTTCTCTGCAAAATTCCTTTTTGTTGATCACAATAGCCAGTTCACATATCATACATCATATCCATAGCAAAAATGTATATCTTTCTTTATATTGTTGCCTACATACTTATCCATGTACCTCTGTTGATATATGGATAGATGACTAGATGATAGGTAGGTGATAGATTATAGGTGACATATGGATATCTTTATATCTCTGTATATATGATATATATTGATATATATGACATTTTATATATTTCATAATACACATAGGGTTACAGTGGACTTAAGAGCTGCCCCTTTAAAAGTAAAATGTCCCTGATCACATTGAATAACTTAATGGTCACTGGCTTATGACCTCTGTTTAATACCATCTATCTGTACCAAAAGACTCAATCACATGCCAATGAGGCTTTGACCAAGATAGCACAAATTCGTGAGAGCAACCTAGCTGGAATAGTCTAGAAAAAGTAGACAGTAAATTATATCAATAAAATCAACTTTCCTGTTCATTAATGAAAAAAGTACATTAACAAGAAGGTTGCCATTTACAAAAAATTGCCTTACTCAATAATTAATTATAATATGCAGTCAATAAGATGGAAGAGAGAAATTAGGAATGGATATTCTCAAGGTGTGAAATGCGTAGTATAATCAGTTGTATAACCAATTTTCTTTATTAGAAAGAGTACTTGTCTTGTCCAATTCCCTGCAGCTGCTATAAGAATATTTCCTAGATAAAGATTGATTTATTCAAAATATTTATGTGAAGAACAGATAACTAAAAAGGGATTAAAACACACAGACACACATATGCATTTACAACAGATATGAGGAAAGAAAAGATAGTGAAAACAATACAAGATTGTTGTAAAAAAAAAAAAAAGTCATAGCTGTGCCTGTATGGATACAGCCTGCAGACTTTATCAATTAACGCAAGGACAAATTTAAGGATCATAATCACAAAATGCACATTTTATAAAATAACATTCTGCTAACCAAGCTGACCTGAATTTTCAAATAAGCATAATATTCCTTCCGTGGTCAATGACCTCTCTTGTCTTTTACACAAAGTAACTACTCAAAGGCAGAGAGAAACGTGTGCTTTGATAAAACTGCTCATTCTTAAAGAGCTTCCGATTTTTATGCTGCACCAAAAACTCAGCTTTAGATAAGAGTGTTTTATTTCCATTTAACTTATTTATTACCTTTCTCCCTTGGGACTTGAAAAATTAGGCTAGAGCTACAACTTGGACAGATAGATTCCTTACCTAGCCCTTAACATGATTTCGATAGAATTTTATTTGGATACAAACAACATCCATCTCATAGTTCTCATTACTATAATCACATGCTTTATTAAAATAGTCTTACCAAACTTATATGTTACTGTGCCCTCTTATTGAACTGCCTCTAGAATTCACATTTTCAGTGAGGTCATTCATATTCTAAAGTACTTCTAGTGTAGTTTTTCTTATTGCCCCAACCTCACACATTCCCATTTATTGATCTAAACATTTATGCAATTTCTTTTTCTTTCCCCACGGAATTACTGTATGTAAAATTTTGTGTATTATTCCTATTGAATCTCTGGGCATATTTCCTCTTCCTAACTCCTACTTCTTGTCATGAGCTGCTCTATTATTGGTTTCATTTCTTGGTTGTTTTGTGTGTGTGTGTGTGTGCTTGTGCCATTCGTTTAAATTCATCTAATACTTTATTTTGGTGATTTGTGACATAATTTTGAGCTACTTTGCTATCATGAAGCTAATAGAAACCTAGCCAATTAGATGATTAGATATGTATCACTCATTTAGCTTTAAAATTTTCACATTACCCTGTTTTCTATGCTATGAGAAATGTCACACCAATAATTGACTGAGTTGAGTTCCACACATGAAAAGAAATAAGTTCACCTCTAGAACATGACCCATTTATTTATTTTCAGGCTAGTTTCTGTTAGAATATGATATATAAACTGTGAGACTTATTCATTATTTCTACCTCCAGATTTCTTTTCACTGAGAGAAAATGTTTGTTTAGTGATATGAAAATAAAATTGCAGGCAATCACACAAAGGGTAAGCATCACTCATTCAACAATTATTTCTTAATATTTAATCTAAATTTTCTATCCTTGATAGTTATTTCTCTATTGAGTGATACCCACTTCCAAAGCAACTTCTGACTGAAGCAACAATATCTTCAGAGAAAGATGAATTGTGCTGTCTCTCTCTAGGAGCTTTATTTTACTTCCCATTTTATCAGTTTGTTTCAGCCACGGTTACACAAAGGACAACTGCCCGTATTGCCTGCCCTTTGCTCTCACCCCAGCAGGCCGACCACAGTGATTGTGTTGTCTTGACCCCCATAATGTTACTGGATGTATTTAATTCTCCTGTCTGTCACGCTGATAAACTTCCTTGGCTTCTGCCTTGCAGAGCGAGACCTCAAAAATCTACCCTAGCTGAAAATAGCAGCATAGATACTACAGATAGAAAAAAGGTATAGTTAATTCATAGACATGAGATTCCAAAACCACAAATAGAATACTAAATTCTTTTTTTTTTATATATATATCAAAACAGCCTAACTTCTTTTAGGAGACAATGTGTAAACTTGATACAGTTCTATTGAACTTCAGACTACTGAAACCCAACATTTCTGCCCTTGACAGTAAGAAAAACTGAGTTCCATCTCTTCTAGTTCACTCTGTAGTGTGTTCCACTATAGACAATGGTGTCCGGGTACCTGCTTTTATATATCAATCATGCCTGGAAATAGAGATTTAAGAAGTCTTAAAAACAATGATGCTAACTTTTACAAACTTTGTGATTTCTCTACTTCCAGACTAATCTTTTTAAAGATACAAAGATTGGTTTCCCAGAAAAGCATTTTGTGGGTATTTAGCACTAAAATATCTATTAGTGGAAAAGCCTTATCTTATACCAGTACATTTCAAGTTTTTGAAATAGAGGAAATAAAGCCTCTCTGGCTTTGTTTTTTTACAATGTTAAATACTTGAGATAAGATTATTTACCCTTTGTTTCCCCCATTCTTTCATATTTCTTTTCCTCTCTTCCAAAAGCCTTCATATTAATACAATAAAGTTTATCACTATTGGTAACTGCTTCAAAAAAAAAAGAAAAAGAAAATAAAGAATCTGTGCAACTCAAGTGAGACATATGTGAAATCAATGAGTAGAACTTATTAATTTGCATTATAAATGAACTTTAAGACTTTAAGCTTTTCTTTTTCTGCTTGTTTTATACACGTTGATCACCTTCACAAAGAGATATAGGTCAGTGTAGTCTAGACCTAGAAGCACCACATGGTAATATTGAAATGTGTAATTCTTAGTCACTTTCTACAATATTCTTAAAATTTTACAAGAACAAGGAAGCCCTTAAAAAAGCATTCTCATTTTTGTTTTGTATATGGGAAGGGAATATATGAGACCAAGTATTGGGATCTGGAATTATATGTAAGAAAATCATAGCTAAGGATGACTTGGAGTCACAAAGAAAAGTTGGAGGGAAATGAAAGAAATGGAGAGTGAGTAATACAGGTGCTTTAGTGTCACTTTCTCTGGGAGAGGACAAAGGATATTCCCCAACTAATCCTTACTTGTTCCACAAAGTAGAACGATGACTCTAGTAGATTTGTTCACCTGAAAATTTACTAAAACACGCAGCTACTCTTTGTTTCAGACCCAAGTAAATAACAAAATAAAATATATTTAGGACAATTTACCAAATTTACTAAAAGCTAACAATGTTTCTAGTTCAATTTTAGTTTTCACGGTAATTGAAAATTCAGAATCATTTTATTTACTGTAACATGAAAAAAAACAAAGTTATCTTTAACTTTAATAAAGATACAGGACTATACTGCATTTGCAGAGATAGTATACAGTACTGAGTCTGAGTTAGTCCTGTGACTAAAAGAAATAAGACTGATTACTTAAAATTTTACGGCATACTTGTGTTGCCATTCCCACAGGATTACAGAACAGAGTTTATAGGAGACTCTCCAAATTAATTCTGCCTATTAATAACATTAAATTCTCACCAAAATCTGTTAAACTATGTGGCTCTTGCACTATATACTTCCTCCCTTCCTTATATAAAGATTTTAATTATTATAAAGAATATTATAATAATAATTTATGAGGAACAAAAAAGCAAAGACCCAGATGGAATTACATGGTGATTTACTACACAGGATCCAAGATTTTCACAAAATTTTTAAAATGCTATGTATAAAATTTATTTTTTGTATCTCCTGACAAATAACAAATATTAATAATTTATCCCAGTGATTCTTTTTTTATGGTAAAAATGCTTCAAGGCCCAGGAATGCAAACTGAATTCCAGAGAAATTCCAGAACTTAAGGTATCAAATTATGTAGTTAAATTGAGATAAGAAATTATAGGGGGACGAGGGGAAGATGGCGGAAGAGTAAGATGTGGAGATCACCTTCCTCCCCACAGATACCCCAGAAATACATCTACACGTGGAACAACTCCTACAGAACACCTGCTGAACGCTGGCAGAAGACCTCAGACTTCCCAAAAGGCAAGAAAGTCCCCACGTACCTGGATAGGGCAAAAGAAAAAAAGAATAAACAGAGACAAAAGGATAGGGACGGGACTTGCACCAGTGGGAGGGAGCTGTGAAGGAGGAAATGTTTCCACACACTAGGAAGCCCCTTCACGTGTGGAGACTGCGGGTGGCTGAGGGGGAAAGCTTCGGAGCTGAGGTGGAGAGCACAGCAACAGGAGTGTGGAGAGAAAAGTGGAGAGATTCCCGCACAGAGGATCAGTGCCGACCGGTACTCACCAGCCCAAGAGGCTTGTCTGCTCACCCGCCGGAGCGGGCAGGGCTGGGAGCTGAGGCTTGGGCATTGGTCAGAGCTCAGGGAGAGGACTGGGGTTGGCGGCGTGAGCACAGCCTGCAGGGGCTAGTGCGCCAGGGCTAGCCGGGAGGGAGTCCGGGGAAAAGTCTGGACCTGCCGAAGAGGCAAGAGACTTTGTCTTCCCTCTCTGTTTCCTGGTGCGCGAGGAGACGGGATTAAGAGTGCTGCTTAAAGGAGCTCCAGAGACTAAAAGCCTGGCTAAAAGCGAGGACCTCAGAGACGGGCATGAGATGCTAAGGCTGCTGCTGCCGCCACCAAGAAGCCTGTGTGCGAGCACAGGTCACTATCCACACCCCGCTTCCGGGGAGCCTGTGCAGCCCGCCACTGCCAGGGTCCCGTGATCCAAGTACAACTTCCCCGGGAGAACGCACAGTGCGCCTCGGGCTGGTGCAACGTCATGCCGGCCTCTGCCACCGCAGGCTTGCCCTGCACTCAGTACCCCTCCCTCCCCCTGGCCTGGGTGAGCCAGAGTCCCCGAAGCAGCTGCTCCTTTAACCCCGTCCTGTCTGAGCAAAGAACAGATGCCCTCCGGTGACCTACATGCAGAGGCGGGGCAAAATCCAAAGCTGAGCCCCTGGGAGCTGTGAGAAGAAGAGAAAGGGAAATCCCTCTCAGCAGCCTCAGAAGCAGCAGATTAAAGCTCCACAATCAACTTGATGTACCCTGCATCTGTGGAATACATGAATAGACAACGAATCATCCCAAACAGAGGAGGTGGACTTTGAGAGCAAGATTTATTTACTTTTTCCCTTTTCCTCTTTTTGTGAGTGTGTATGTGTATGCTTCTGTGGGAGATTTTGTCTGTATAGCTTTGCTTCCACAATTTGTCCTAGGGTTCTATCTGTCCTTTTTTCTTTTCTTCTTCTTTTTTTTTTAAAAAAAAAATCTTTTTTCTTAATATTTATTTTTTATTTTAATAAGTTTATTTTATTTTATCTTTATTTTACCTTTTCTTTCTTTCTTTCATTACTTCCCTCCTCCCTTCCTTCCTTCCTTCCTCCCTCCCTCCCTCCCTCCTTCTCTCTTCTTTCTTTCTTTCTTTCTTTCTTTCTTTCTTTCTTTCTTTCTTTCTTTCTTTCTTTCTTTCTTTCTTTCTTTCTTTCTTTCTTTCTTTCTTTCTTTCTTTCTTTCTTTCTTCTTTTTCTAAAAATCTCCCAGAGATCTCTATCTCAACACCAGCACTCAGCTTCACTCAACAACCAGCAGGCTACAGTGCTGGACACCCTATGCCAAACAACTAGCAAGACAGGAACACAACCCCACCCATTAGCAGAGAGGCTGCCTAAAATCATAATAAGTCCACAGACACCCCAAAACACACCACCAGATGTGGACCTGCCCACCAGAAAGACAAGATCCAGCCTCATCCAACAGAACACAGGCACTAGGCCCCTCCACCAGGAAGCCTACACAACCTAATGAACCAACTTTAGCCACTGGGGACAGACACCAAAAACAACAGGAACTACGAACCTGCAGCCTACAAAAAGGAGACCCCAAACACAGTAAGATAAGCAAAATGAGAAGACAGAAAAATACACAGCAGATGAAGGAGCAAGATAAAAACTCACCAGACCTAACAAATGAAGAGGAAATAGGCAGTCTACCTGAAAAAGAGTTCAGAATAATGATAGTACAGATGATCCAAAATCTTGGAAATACAATAGACAAAATGCAAGAAACATTTAACAAGGACCTAGAAGAACTAAAGATGAAACAAGCAATGATGAAAAACCAATAAATGAAATTAAAAATACTCTAGATGGGATCAATAGTAGAATAACTGAGGCAGAAGAACGGATAAGTGACCTGGAAGATAAAATAGTGGAAATAACTACTGCAGAGCAGAATAAAGAAAAAAGAATGAAAAGAACTGAAGACAGTCTCAGAGACTTCTGGGACAACATTAAACGCAACAACATTCGAATTATAGGGGTTCCAGAAGAAGAAGAGAAAAAGAAAGGGACTGAGAAAATACTTGAAGAGATTATAGTTGAAAACTTCCCTAATGTGGGAAAGGAAATAGTTAATCAAGTCCAGGAAGCACAGAGAGTCCCATACAGATAAATCCAAGGAGAAATACGTCAAGACACATATTAATCAAATGGTCAAAAATTAAATACAGAGAAAACATATTAAAAGCAGCAAGGGAAAAACAACAAATAACACACAAGGGAATCCCCATAAGGTTAACAGCTGATCTTTCAGCAGAAACTATGCAAGCCAGAAGGGACTGGCAGGACATATTTAAAGTGATGAAGGAGAAAATGCTATAACCAAGATTACTCTACCCAGCCAGGATCCCATTCAGATTTGATGGAGAAATTAAAACCTTTACAGACAAGCAAAAGCTAAGAGAGTTCAGCACCACAAAACCAGTTTTACAACAAATGCTAAAGGAACTTCTTGCAGCAAGAAACACAAGAGAAGGAAAGACCTACAATAACAAACCCAAAACAATTAAGAAAATGGGAATAGGAACATACATATAGATAATTACCTTACATGTAAATGGACTAAATGCTCCCACCAAAAGACACAGATTGGCTGAATGGATACAAAAACAAGACCCATATATATGCTGTCTACAAGAGACTCACTTCAGACCTAGAGACACATACAGTATGAAAGTAAGGGGATGGAAAAAGATATTCCATGCAAATGGAAACCAAAAGAAAGCTGGAGTAGCAATTCTCATATCAGAAAAAAATAGACTTTAAAATAAAGACTATTAGAAGAGACAAAGAAGGACACTACATAATGATCAAGGGATTGATCCAAGAAGAAGATATAACAATTGTAAATATTTATGCACCCAACATAGGAGCACCTCAATACATAAGGCAAATGCTAACAGCCATAAAAGGGGAAATCGACAGTAACTCATTCATAGTAGGGGACTTTAACACCCCACTTTCACCAATGAACAGATCATCCAAAATGAAAATAAATAAGGAAACACAAGCTTTAAATGATACATTAAATAAGATGGACTTAATTGTTATTTATAGGACATTCCATCCCAAAACAAAGGAATACCCATTCTTCTCAAGTGCTCTTGGAACATTCTCCAGTATAGATCATATCCTGGGTCACAAATCAAGCCTTGGTAAATTTAAGAAAATTGAAATTGTATCAAGTATCTTTTCTGACCACAACGCTATGAGACTAGATATTAATTATAGGAAAAGATCTGTAAAAAATACAAACACAGGGAGGCTAAACAATACAATACTTAATAATGAAATGAACACTGAAGAAAACAAAGAAGAAATCAAAAAATACCTAGAAACAGGGCTTCCCAGGTAGCGCAGTAGTTGGGAGTACACCTGCCGATGCAGGGGACACGGGTTCATGCCCCGGTCCTGGAGGATCCCACATGTCATGGAGTGGCTGGGCCGGTGAGCCATGGCTGCTGATCCTACGTGTCCGGAGCCTGTGCTCCACAACGGGAGAGGGCACAACAGTAAGAGGCCCGTGTACCACACACACACACAAAGAAAACCTAGAAACAAATGACAAGAGAGATACAACGACCCAAAACCTATGGGATGCAGCAAAAGCAGTTCTAAGAGGGAAGTTTATAGCAATACAATCCTACCTTAAGAAACAGGAAACATCTCGAATAAACAACCTAACCTTGCACCTAAAGCAATTAGAGAAAGGAGAACAAAAAAAAAAAAAAAAAAAACAACTTTAGCAGAAGGAAAGAAATCATAAAGATCAGATCAGAAAAAAATGAAAAAGAAATGAAGGAATCAATAGCAAAGATCAATAAAACTAAAAGGTGGTTCTTTGAGAAGATAAACAAAATTGATAAACCATTAACCAGACTCATCAAGAAAAAAGGGAGAAGACTCAAATCAATAGAATTAGAAATGAAAAAGGAGAAGTAACAACTGACACTGCAGAAATACAAAAGATCATGAGAGATTACTACAAGCAACTCTATGCCAATAAAATGGACAACCTGGAAGAAATGGACCAATTCTTAGAAATGCACAACCTGACATGACTGAATCAGGAAGAAATAGAAAATACGAACAGAACAATAACAAGTACTGAAGTTGAAACTGTGATTAAAATTCTTCCAACAAAAAAAGCCCAGGACCAGATGGCTTCACAGGTGAATTCTATCAAACATTTAGAGAAGAGCTAACACCTATCCTTCTCAAACTCTTCTAAAATATAGCAGAGGGAAGAACACTCCCAAACTCATTCTACAAGGCCACCATCACCCTGACAAAACCAGACAAGGACGTCAAAAGAAAGAAAACTAGAGGCCAATATCACTGATGAACATAGATACAAAAATCCTCAACAAAATACTAGCAAACAGAGTCCAACAGCACATTAAAAGGATCATACATCATGATCAAGTGGGGTTTATTCCAGGAATGCAAAATTCTTCAATACACACAAATCAATCAACGTGATACACCACATTAACAAATTGAAGGAGAAAAACCATATGAACATCTCAATAGATGCAGAGAAAGCTTTTGACAAAATTCAACACCCATTTAAGATAAAAACCCTGCAGAAAGTAGGCATAAAGGGAACTTTCCTCAACATAATAAAGGCCATATATGACAAACCACAGCCAACATCATCCTCAATGGTGAAAAACTGAAAGCATTTCCACTAAGATCAGGAACAAGACAAGGTTGCCCACTCTCACCACTCTTATTCAATAAAGTTTTGGAAGTTTTACCACAGCAATCAGAGAAGAAAAGGAAATAAAAGGAATCCAAATCAGAAAAGAAGAAGTAAAGCTGTCACTGTTTGCAGATGACATGATACTATACATAGAGAATCCTAAAGATGCTACCAGAAAACTACTAGAGCTAATCAATGAATTTGGTAAAGTAGCAGGATACAAAATGAATACACAGAAATCCCTGGCATTCCTATACACTAATGATGAAAATTCTGAAAGTGAAATCAAGAAAACACTCCCATTTACCATTGCAAAAAAAAAAAAAGAATAAAATATCTAGGAATAAACCTACCTAAGGAGACAAAAAGACCTGTATGCAGAAAATTATAAGACACTGATGAAAGAAATTAAAGATGATACAAATAGATGGAGAGATATACCATGTTGTTGGATTGGAAGAATCAACATTGTGAAAATGACTCTACTACCCAAAGCAATCTACAGTGTCAATGCAATCCCTATCAAACTACCACTGGCATTTTTCACAGAACTAGAACAAAAATTTTCACAATTTGTATGGAAACACAAAAGACCCCGAATAGCCAAAGCAATCTTGAGAACAAAAAACGGAGCTAGAGGAATCAGGCTCCCTGACTTCAGACTATACTACAAAGCTACAGTAATCAAGACAATATAGTACTGACACAAAAACAGAAAGATAGATCAATGGAACAGGATAGAAAGCCCAGAGATAAACCCATGCACATATGGTCACCTTATCTTTGATAAAGGGGGCAGGAATGTACAGTGGAGAAAGGACAGCCTCTTCAATAAGTGGTGCTGGGAAAGCTGGACAGGTACATGTAAAAGTACAAGATTAGATCACTCCCTAACACCATACAAGAAAGTAAGCTCAAAATGGATTAAAGACCTAAATGTAAGGCCAGAAACTATCAAACTCTTAGAGGAAAACATAGGCTGAACACTCTATGACATAAATCACAGCAACATCCTTTTTGACCCACCTCCTAGAGGAATGGAAATAAAAACAAAGATAAACAAATGGGACCAAATGAAACTTCAAATCTTTTTCACAGCAAAGGAAACCATAAACAAGACCAAAAGACAAACTTCAGAATGTGAGAAAATATTTGCAAATGAATCAATTGACAAAGGATTAATCTCCAAAATTTATAAACAGCTCATGCAGCTCAATAACAAAACAACAAAAAACCCAATCCAAAAATGGGCAGAAGACCTAAATAAACATTTCTCCAAAAAAGATATACAGACTGCCAACAAACACATGAAAGAATGCTCAACATCATTAATCATTAGAGATATGCAAATCAAAACTACAATGAGATATCATCTCCCACCAGTCAGAATGGCCATCATCGAAAAATCTAGAAAAAATAAATGCTGGAGAGGGTGTGGAGAAAAGGGAACACTGCTGGTGGGAATGTGAATTGGTACAGCCACTATGGAGAACAGTATGGAGGTTTCTTAAAAAACTACAAATAGAACTACCATTTGACCCAACAATCCCACTACTTGGTGTATACCCTGAGAAAACCATAATTCAAAAATAATCATGTACCAAAATGGTCATTGCAGCTCTATTTACAATAGCCCGGAGATGGAAACAACCTGTGTCTATCATTGGATGAATGGATAAAGAAGATGTGGCACATATATACAATGGAATATTACTCAGCCATAAAAAGAAATGAAATTGAGCTATTTGTAATGAGGTGGATGGACCTAGAGTCTGTCATACAGAGTTAAGTACGTCAGAAAGAGAAACACAAATACTGTATGCTAACACATATATATGGAATTAAAAAAAAATGTCATGAAGAACCTAAGGGTAAGACAGGAATAAAGACACAGACCTACTAGAGAATGGACTTGAGCATATGGGGAGGGGGAAGGGTAAGCTGTGACAAAGCGAGAGAGTGGCATGGACATATATACACTACCAAACATAAAATAGATAGCTAGTGGGAAGCAGCCGCATAGCACAGGGAGATCAGATCGGTGCTTTGTGACCACCTAGAGGGGTGGCATAGGGAGGGTGGGAGGGAGGGATACACAAGAGGGAAGAGATATGGGAACATATGTATATGTATAACTGACTCACTTTGTTATAAAGCAGAAACTAACACACCATTGTAAAGCAATTATACTCCAATAAAGATGTAAAAACAAGAACAAGAAATTATAAACAATAACCTCTCAATATATGAAGGGTATATTTAGGCATTCAAACACTTAAGAAGGAAGTGACCTATTTCTTTTATTACAAACATTTATTTACATCCAAAAGCATTCTGTAATCACCCATGTCCTACTCCTGCCTCCGAACTGTAGTCAACAAATAAAAGGAAACTGCTGGAAATGCAACTGTAGTGAAGCCTATGTTCATTAGTCAGGTGGACCCGAGAGCCAAGGCTTTCAGCAGCCAGCTGCAATTGCTTTTTCCTCTGACATTTATGTTAAAGCCTTTGATTTTCTACTTTATATACATGCAAATGTTATTAGCACCAGAATGACTTCCATTCAGAATAAGTCATAACTTAAGACATGCCTGAATACTCCGTATTTTGTTTTGCTTTTTCAAAATGAAAGTTATTACTAGAACACATTTACTGAACCTTACAGGGTGCAGCTTGCTCTGTGAAAGGTAGAATTACATATGGTACCACCTGGAGGTCTTGAGAGGGTAAATTAAAAGGCAGGGAAATAAGTATACATACAAAGCATATGAAATACAGTTACTCATTTATTGTAAATGAAATAAAATGAAACACTGTGGAAGGAAGCAATTATCCACTTATGAAGCAGGTCTTATATTTTTCAAGCTTTGCCTCATTTCTCAATGTGTAACTTAAATATGACTTATAAAAGTATATAATGAAAAAGTTCTTAGAAATAATTGATGAAGCAGATAAAAAGTATGCAAAACTCTCATTGATTACCTTTTTGATAGAAGGACTATATGTTTCCCTGGTTTGTTCTGTTCTATATGCACCAAAATTAAAGGTTCCAGAGAGCTTTGGAAAGGAAGCCAGTAAGAGACGTTGCAGCCAGTGAACAAGAGAAATATCTCCTTCATTAACCAGCAATTACATAGCAATTATATATCAATCTGAATTGGCTGGTGTATTCCCATAATGAAAATAAAGCAATTGTTTATTGTTTACAGCTTCATTGAGGTATGATTGGTAAATGAAAATCATATATATTTAGGCTGTATAACATGATGTTTTGGGTTTTTGTTAGTGTATAATGTGACTATTTCATATACCTTTCCATTCTGAAATGATTACCACAATCAAGTTAACACATCCATTAACTCACATAGTTAACTTATGTAGTGTATGTGTGTGTATGTGTGTGTGTGGTGAGAATAATTGAGATTTACTCTCCTAACAAATTTCAAGTATGCAATACAGTATGATTAACTATAATCACCACGTTGAACATTATATCCCTAGAACTTATTCATCTCATAACTGAAAATTTGTACGCTTTGACCAACATCTCCTAATCTCTCCCACCACCCAGCCCCTCACAACCATCATTCTCATCTCTGGTTCTGAGTTTCACTATTTTACCCTCTGTATGGAAATGACATATGAGAATATTTGTCTTTCTTTCTCTGGCTTGTTTCACTTAGCATCATGTCCTCCAGGTTCATCCATGTTGTTGCAAATGGCAGGATTTCCTTCTTTTTATGTTTGAATAATATTCAATTGTGTGTATATATACCACAAAATGGCCAATGGTACATGGTAACGTGTTCAACATCACTAATCATCAGGGAAATACAAATCAAAACTACAATGAGATATCACTTCACACCTGTAAAGATGCCTAGTGTCAGCAAGACAAGGGGTAACAAATGTTGGCAAGGGTGTGGAGAAGAGGGAATGTAAATTGGTATAGCTATTATGGAAAACAATATGGAGGTTCCTCAAGAAATTAAAAATATAAATACTATGTAATCCAGCAATCCCACTTCCAGGTGTATATCCAAAGAAAATGAAATCCATGTGGCAAAGAGTGATCTGCACTCCCACGTTCATTGCAGCATCATTCATAGTAGTCAAGATATGGAAACAACCAAGTATGGGTACATGGATGGATAAAGTAATTGTGTATTTTGCCAGTGAGTGTGATAGCCTGGAAAGAGCATAGAGGAAAAAAGCTATAGCACTAAGGCTAAATCACCCACTGAAAGGATTCTCTTTTTTCATTGTTTGTAAATGAATGGGTTCGAAAAGAGAAGGTCAATTATCCATATAAGCTTTCTAAATCTCTAAAGAGCTAAAAATGAAAACAAAATCTCAATTTTGTAACCACTGTGAAAATAGAAATCTGTAGAATTTGTTTGAATTACTCGTGTATATTCTATAATTTTGTTATTTTTATGTAAATATGTTCTCATTGTAATTCACACAATTGGCCTGAACTTTCCAGTGAAACTCTCAGTGTTCTTTTTCTCTTTTTCTCCTTAGCCATCATCTCTCTCTCTCTCTCTCTCTCTCTCCCGTCTCTTTCTCTTCTGTCTTAAGGAAACTAAAATTACAGAAACTCTGGATTCTGAAATATTTTCCTTTTGTTCTGGGATTATCCAAACATAATCTTCTTTTTCTGTTTACTCCCTTATCTTTTTAGCTTAATTTATTGGTAGCATCCACAGGGCAATATTATGAAATAATATCTTCATCATATTGTCTTCCTTGAAACATAAATCTTACATCATGGTCTTCTGGTCCTGATTGACCCCCATCCTCCTCTTCATACAGACACAGGACTTCTCCCTCATGATTAAACCTGTATTTCTCAGGTTCAAGAACTCTACTCTGTTCCTCCTCTTTTCAACTCTACTCTAAAACATTTTCCAAGAAAAAAAAAAAAGACTTTTTTCAAACCCTGGTACATTACTTATTTTGTATTAAATTAATTAAAGGTAAATTACTCTGTGTCATATTTGCATCTCAACATTGGATTCATCAAGGTTTATTACTCAACAGATTAATTGTTGTTCTCACATTTTAGCTCCATGATAGGAAAGTAAGAATTTGTTTTCCTTTAACCTGAGATTTTAAGCTGTGATATTTAGGCAAACATTTCTCTTTAACTGAAAGCTATTTCTACAATCAATTTTTTTTTCTTGCTGTCACCTCTCATTTTTATTTTCCTTAGACCAAGTTCAAGTTCTCAACATCTTAAAAGGTAAATTTTAAGTATATTCTACCTGTTTCAAAATTTTTATTTTATTTTAATAATGTGTGAGACAACAAGCAAAGACTATGGTGTTCTTTCTGTTCTTTCCTCATATGTGACCATTTACAAATACAATAGTTACTTGATTGTGTCTAACAGTGATTTTCCTCACAAAATGGATTTCCTTTCTAGGTATAACATACCCCCTCAGGTGAGAGACCTGTATTAGAGACGTCATGGATAAAACAGCAAGTCCAAGTAGAAATTGTGAGACTATATCACACTCTGATAGAGCAAAGGTTTATAGGAACAAACTATTAGAATTTATTGTAATTCACCACACTGTGTTTTATACTGCTATTGTACATAATCATGAATAATATTTTAATGCAACTTTTAATCTTTTAAGACTTCATTTCTCAAAAACCCAATTAACTGCAGCATTCTATGACCTTGAGTGCTAGCAATTTTGGCTCTTTTTAGGGTGGAAATGTATTTTCTTTGTGTTATCAACACTGTAACAACATTAGTTGTGACTCTTTCCCTATCACTTGAATGTGTACAATTGCATTAGGAAGAATAAATCCAAGTCATATCAGAATTATAAACAAAAACAGAACAAAATATAATGACTCTCACAAAAACTTAACTTTTAAAAACAATATATTTGACCAAGGCAATTTTGCATAGGAAGTTTATAAAATTTTGCAAATAATTTTAATAAACAAAGATATAGAAAGAAATTCCTCTTCCCAGAAAGGAAGTTTATGCCTATTTTAGAACACATGGAAGTAAATTCCAGACAACCCCAGTAGCCAAAGATAATTGATAACTTTAAAAGGGCACTGAAAATAATTCATTTTAAGTTATGACTAACATTCCATAGTAAATAGTTAAAAAGAGGGGAGGGATGTCTGAATGAAATATTATTGTAAAAGAAGAAACTAAAAATTATGAGACAAATTTTATTTCATAAGTTATTTCATAAAATTTTGCTTAAAACAGAAAATATGTATTATATCTGAGAGTGGAAACAGCATTAATGAAATGTTGATTTTTCCTTCCTATAAAAAGGGAAATGTTGGAGATTTTAGTTTTTCATGATGTCTAGCTATTATTAATGATACAATGTACATAAGGTATATTAATATTCTTTTTTCTTAATTGAGGTAACATTTATAACATTATATAAGTTTCATGTGTATACACTACAGCATGCCCACTACTGAAAGTTTAGTTTCCATCCAACACCATACAGTTGACCCTCCTTTACCTACTTCACCCTCCCCCCCACCCTCCTTCCCCCTGGTAACCACTACACTAGCTTGTTTTTTTTTTTTTTTTTTTTGGTTTGATTTGTTCATTTACCTTGGGTTTTATTTGTTTGTTTGCTTATATTTCACATATGAGTATAATAACACAGTATTTGCCTTTCTCCCTCTGACTCATTTCACTTAGGGTCATCCATGTTGCAAATGGCAAGATTTCATCTTTTAATGACTGAATAGTATTCCACTGTATATATATATATACCACATCCTCTTTATTGATTCATCTATTGATGAACACTTATGTTGCTTCCATATCTCGGCTAGTATAAATAATGCTGCAATGAACATATGGGTGCACATATCTTTTCGAATTAATGTTTCTGTATTCTCCAGATTAATGCTCAGAGTGGAATAAACACATCATATGGTAGTTCTATTCTTAATTTTTTGAGAAATCGTCATACTGTTTTCCATAGTGGTGCAGCTATTTTGAGTTGACTTTTGTGTATGGTGTGATATAGTGGTCTAGTTTCATTCTTCTGTATGTGGCTCTCCAGTTCTCCCAGCACCACTTACTGAAGAGACAGTTCTTTCTTCATTGTAGGTTCTTTGCTCCTTTGTCATAAAATAATTGTCCGTATACGAGTGGGTTTATTTCTGGGCTCTCAATTCTCTCCCATTAATCGATGTTTCTGTTTTTTTGCCAATACCATGATTACTATAGCTTTTTAATATAGTTTGAAATCAGGGTGTGTGATACCTCCTGCTTTGTTCTTTTTCTCTCAAGATTGCTTTGGGTATTCAGGTCTTTTGTGGCTCTATATAAATTTTAGGATTTTTTGTTCTATTCCTGTGAAAAATGTTATTGGGATTTTGACAGGGATTGTATTGAATCTTTACATTGCTTTAGGTAATATAGACATTTTAACAACGTTAATTCTTCCAATTCGTGAGCACAGAATAGCTTTCTATTTCTTTATGTCTTCTTCAATTTCTTTCAACAATGTCTTAGTGCTTTCAGTGTACAGATCTTTCACCTCCTTGGTTAAATTTGTTCCTAGGTATTTTATTATTTGTGTTGCTATTGTAAATGGAATTGTTTTCCTGATTTCTCTTTCTTCTAGTTCATTGTTAGTTTATAGAAATGCAACAGATTTTTGTATATTAATTTTTACCCTGCAACTTAACTGTACTCATTTATTACTTCCAAAAGTATTTTGGTGGAGTCTTTAGGATTTTCTATATATAAAATTATGTGATCAGCAAATAATGACAGTTTTACTCCTTCCTTTCCAATTTGAATGCCTTTTATTTCTTCTTCTTGCTTAATTGCTCTGGCTAAAACTTCCAATACAATTTTGAATAGGAGTGGCAAGAGTGGGCATCCTTGTCTTGCTGCTGATCTTAGAGGGACAGTTTTCAGTTTTTCACCATTGGATATGATGTTAGATGTGGGTTTGTCATATATGACCTTTATTATGCTGAGCTATGTTCATTCTATACATATTTTATTGAGAGTTTTTTTTTTTATAATAACTGGGTGTTGAATCTTGTCAAATGCTTTTTCTGCATCTATTGAGGTAATCATGTGATTTTTTTATCCTTCATTTTGTTAATGTGGTGTATCACATTAGTTGATTTGCAGATGTTGAACCATCCTGGTATCCCTGGAATACATCCTAATTTATCATGGCATATGATCTTTTTAGTGTATTGTTGTATTTGGTTTGTTAATATTTCATTGAGGATTTTTGTGTCTATGTTCATCAGAGATATTGGTCAGTAATATTCTTTTTTTGTGCTGTCCTTGTCTGGCTTTTGTATCAGGATAATGTTGGCTTTGTAAAATGACTTTGGAAGCATTCTCTCCTTTTCAATTTTTTGGAAGAGTTTGAGAAGGATAGTATTACTATTTTTTTTTTTTTTTTGAATGTTTGGTAGAACTTCACCTGTGAAGTCATCTGGTCCCGGACTTTTGTTTTGCGAGAGTTTTTAATTACTGTTTCAATATCCTTCCTAGTGACTAATCTATTCAAGTTTTCTATGATCCAGTCTTGGAAGTTTGTATGATCCTAAGCATTTGCCTGTTTCTTCTAGGTTGTCCAATTTGTTGGCATATGATTGTTCATAATATTATCTGATAATCCTTTGTATTTCCCGGTACTCCTTGTTATTTCTCCTCTTTCTTTCTGATTTTATTTATCAAAGCCTTCTCTCTTTATCTGTTAGTGAGTCTAGCTAAAGGCTTGCCAATTGTTTTTATCCTTTCAAAGAACTAGCTCTTGGTTTCATTGACCTTTTCTTTTGTCCTTTTAGTTTCCATTTATTTCCACTCTGCTCTTTACTATCTCTTTTCTTCTACTGATTTTGAGCTTCATTTGTACTTCTCTAGTTCCTTTAGGTGTAAGGTCAGATTGTTTATTTGAGATTTTTCTTGTATCTTGATATATACCTGTATTGCTATAAACTTTTCTCTTAGTACCACTTTTGAGACATCCCACAGAATTTGGAATGTGATATTTTCATTTTCATTTATCTTCAGGGAATTTTTGCTTTCTCTTTTGATTTCTTTGTTGACCCAATAATTGTTTAGTAGCATGTTGTTCATTCTCCACATATTTGTGATTTTTCCAGCTTTCTTCTTGTAGTTGAATTCTAGTCTCATATCATTGTGATCAGAAAAATGCTTGATATGATTTTAATCTTCTTAAATTTAATGAGACTTGTTTTGTGTCCCAACATATGGTCTGTCCTTGAGACTATTCCATGTACAGTTGAGAAGAATACGTATTTTGCTGCATTTGGATGGAATGGTCTAAGTAAATCTATCAAGTCCATCTGTCCTAATGTTTCATTTAAGGTTGCTGCTTCCTTGCTTACTTCCTGTCCAGATGATCTATTGATTGATGTAAGTGGGATATTAAAGCCCCCTACTATTATTGTGCTGCTGTCAGTTTCTCCTGTTTGATCTGTTAATAATTGCTTTATATATATTAGATCCCCAATGTTAGGTGCATATTTATTAATAACTGATGCTGTGAGTTCGTCATCAAATTGAAGACCTCTGTTAAGCAAGAAGGAATTCTGTAGTACATAGCCTTCAGACTTGAACTGCAACATAGACTCTCTTTTGAGTTTCCAACCTGGTATCTCACCTTGCAGGTTTGGGACTTGCTGGTCTCCATAATTATGTGAACATATTCCTTAAAATAAATCTCTCAATCTCTCTCTCTCTCATATATATGTATATATATATATATACACACACACACACACACACACACACACATTCTATTGGTTCCATTTTTATGGAGAAGATGATGAATACATAGTGTAAATAAATAGTTTAATAATTTAAGTAAAATGTTATAATGCTATTACAGAGGCTTATTCAAAGAACCATTGAATTCATCATCTAAATAGAATAAAAAACAAAAATCATACATTCCTGTCAATAGATAGAGGAAAAAATATGTAGCAAAATTCAACAATTTATTATAAAAAAATTTAGTGAATTTAATTTGATAAATGATATCTATGAGAAGCCTACTGTTATACCATATTTACTGGTGAAGTATTGAACTCATCCTTGTTATGACTGAGAACAAAACAAGGATATCTTTTCTTATAATATATTTTTCAACATTGTGTTGGTGATCCAATCCAATGCAATGAGGTAAGAAAAAGAAATATATAACATAAATATCAAAAAGTAGTAAAACTCCTTTTGTGTAGTGCATTCATAGCCATTCAGTTCTACAAGTGTTTTAATTTCTATTATGATTTTCTCTATGATCCATAGAGTTATTTAGGAGTACTTTTTTTTCTTTCCAAACATTTTATTCTTGAATTCTAATTTTTTTTATCCTGGGCAGAGAACATGTTTTATGCATTAGCTGTTCTTTGAAGTCGTTGAACTCTCTTTGTTGATGTAGTATGTAGTCATTAAAAAGAAAAAAAAATATGTGCACTTGAAAAAAAAAGTAGTAAAACTATCTCTGTCCCAGAATACATAATTAAAAAAAAAAAAAGAAATCTATCAGGAAACTACAGCAATTAATAAGTAAATTTTTAAGAGTCACATAAGAAAATGTCAAACTTTAAAAATCAATTATATTTCTTTATGCTATCAATAATGTATCTTTTTAAAATTCACATATAAATAGCATCAAACAAAATTCTTAGAAATCAATTTAACTTATTATGTGTAAGACCTCCAAACTAAAAATTACAAAATATCTCTGAGCTAATTTGTGACAAATTAAATAGATGGAGAGTTGCATCATATTTATAGATTAGAAAAATCAATATGTTTAGTTGTTAATTCTCCCCTGATTGATTTATATAGTCTCACCATAATTCCAGCAATTTTTAAATAGAAATAGGAAAGCTGATTGTAAAATTTACATAGAAATTAAAAAGACCAAAAATATTGAAAACAGAGCAATACAAGGTCAGGATTTACACTATTTGATAAATATTTACTTTAAAGCTATAGTAATCAAGAGATGAGATATTAGCTTAAGGATAGACATATAGATAACTAGAACAGATTGGAATGTCCAGAAATCGATGGATACTTATAAGATACAATTGGATACAATTTTTGATAATGTACCAAGTTCATCAGGAAAAATTGCATTTCAACAAATCATACTGAAAAATGTATATCCATGTAGAAAAAAGCAAACCTGACTTTATACACACTATGTACTTTACACCATACACACATTAAAAAAAAGACATATTATTGACATAAACATAAATGATAAACTATAAAGGTACTAGAAGAAAACAAAGGAGACCATCTTCACCATCTGAGTTAGACAAAGAAATAAGACAAAAATTCAACAACAAAAGAAAAAAATGATGAATTTGATTTTGTGAAATTTTAAATGGTACAATTTTCCATTATAAGATGTTTTCCACTACAGAAAGCTTACATGATCAATAGGAATACTGCTCATGGTATTTGTGGCACCTGTTTCAGTCTTCATATTTCTCAGTTAAGAATTTTATTTTGAGAAAAAAAGTCATGGTCTGGTAGGATTGAGTCTCTTTTATAGATATTACAGAGGTGACATTCATTGTGATCAGAAAAGAGATCACCCTTAATCCCTCCCTTGACTATGAAATGTATAGCTTTTGCAGTAGGATGTTAATTTTGAGGCTTCCTATTCTTAGAGACAGGTTCACTTCTCACCAGTTTATCTACTGCCACATGTCAGAAATTTCCTGAATGGAAATTTTGTCCAACCACTTTCTAAAAACAGTCCCAACTCTTCTGAGCACTACTCTGACATTTATTAAAAGATATCCAGCTACCATTATTCAACTTCATCTATTTAGTAAGTGCTTGAGATTTTTATTTTGAAATCTTAAAGTTCTAACAGCTCTGGCTCAGTGTGCATTCAACATTTCTGAGTCAAATGTCTAAAATTTCCCAACCTGAACATGGATGCCAAAAGTAGAATTTATCATGCCTTCCCCATGGTACCACTCTCAATTTTTGCTGGAGAATGCCCGAGCACTTCACTACCTCTAATTCTTTTTTTTTCCTCATGCAAAGATTCCATTAGCCATTTCCAAATAGTGTCTGAATTAGCTAAATGACAAAATAAGAGTGGGGGAATAGCTTAATCTCAATCCTCCTTATCCTGTCATTCTAATTGAACTGCTTTAATAATATAAGGCTATTAAAAATAGGTTTATTTGTTTCTGATTAGTGAACAAAGAAAGAGGTAGCTGCACCAGCTATACTTCCATTAAACTCCTGGCCTTAGTCTCAAAGCAGTATCCTCTCTCAGTCTGGATTAAATCATTTTTAACAAAGGATATTACTGACAATATAAGGACATAATAACAATGTAAGTGGTCACTTCTCTAGAATCAAACATTATAATTTCGGGGCTCCCAAACTAATTTGGTTGTCCAAAGTTTATCCAAGTGTTCAGGCTACAAAATGTTAAACAAAAAAATGGCTATATCAATTATGGCCCCATCCATTGATAAGGATTCTTAAAAGTTGTCACCTGCATCTTTAATATCTATCCTCACTAGAAATGGAAAGCATAAACTTGCTGCCTGCTTACTATCAAGTTCTTCACCTTAGAAGTGAAAGCCTACTTTTTAGCCCAAATGTTTTACCTTCTTTGCTGAAACTAAGTTTTGTACTTCAGGATTTTAAACTCTTGCATTATTAATGACTAGTATAAGATTTTTACTTTCAAAAATAAAACAATGCTAAGCACTGTTTTATACTCCTAAACCTCCAGGGCGAGTGGTTGTGAAGCAATCTCCTGTGCATAGGAGATACTATACCACCTAAGGTTCTTAATCAGCACCCATTCCAAATTAAGTGGAGGCATAAAAAGTTGCTTATGTGTGCATGCTCTGAGACAGAACTCTATTCCTCCCAAGGGAGTTAGGGTAAGAGAGAAACATATGTGTCTCCAATAGTGGCCTAGTTAAGGAGAAAACACTCAAATATTCTAAAGCTGACACTATCCACATGCTTACTTTCCTTCTTCATGTGTAATCCTGTACGAAAAATCATTGTGATAGTAGACCACACAGATTGAGGCATTTGGTATAAACACAGTGCTCAGCAAGTTACATGTAATTTTCCCAATGCTTTCAACAATCCTATGAAATAGTTACAATTACTCTACAATTCACAGTGAGGAAACTGAGGCTTAAATGAGTCAGGTGCCTTACTGAAAAGGTCACACAGTAAGGAACACAAAACAAATTCATGTGCAAATCTATCTGATTCCAGAGCTCACTTTCTTAATCACAACATGATATTTCCTAAAAGTGATGGGCTAAAATATAGAATATTTTATTGCCTAATTCAGGCTACTTAAACATTTTATTGTGAGGAGCAATATATCTTACACTAAACAATGTTACTTATCTTTTGTAATAACTGTTCACACCTTTTTTAAAGAGAAAAATACAAATCTCTGGGGAAATCTCTTTTAATTTTGAAGTATGTGTATCAAGGATAATATGTTTATTCCAAGTATAAACTTTGCTGACTCTTATAAGCAGCAGTAGCACTACTTATGTATTAAATTATTCATTTATGATTTAAATTCATGAACAATATCCAGCTCTAAATAACAATTCTAAACAGCTCTGCAGTAAGAATCTTGCTAAATATTTGTAGTTTCCCCATGCTATTTTAAACAAAGATTATCTTAATTTAGTGATTTGAGTATCATATTGGAATTTAGAAAACTATATAGTTCTCTTCAGCTTCATTACTAAATTTCTCCTAATATATGAAGTTGTTCAGTTTAAATGTCCTAAACACTGAGAGATGTAGCTGGCAGAATAAGTGGACTTTATGTGCTGTATATGTTTTATTAAACTGAATTCTAAATGACATAATTTTAATTGTTAACTTTTTAAACCCTATTTGACTAACAATTTCTAAGATAAAAATAAATTTGCCTAAAGAGTTGCTCAATGAAACTGAGTTTGCACAATCATTCCATTTTAAGATTTGGAAATAAATGCTGAAGTTCTAAGGAATCTCTTGTAATAGAGAGTTAATCCCTGAATGCCCTGTACATATTTTACTTAGTAAAATTTCCTTCTGTGGGCTCTTTAAAGTTATCTATTAAATAATTCTGTAGTATCTGTTCAAAAAGTAATTGCAGTAATTTTATTTCTTTGAAGAAAAATAATTATTTGACTTTTCTAATTAAAGGATTTATTTCCCATGTTAATTATATTCATTTGATTGTATTCAAGAAATTCATTTTACTTTAAATAATTTGCAAAAGGATTCGTTTATTCATTTTAGTGATCTACAAGTAGCCAGAACTTAATGCTTCTGAGGAAACCAAATCAAATTGTGTCTAGATTGTTATTCAAAACTATACAAGAGGAGACATTTTACTTTTACTCCCCTTTGGTCCTGATTTCATCCTCTCAATTGCTAAAATTAGTAACAATTATTTGTTATCTCTTGTCTCCTAAAGTATTTTATTGAGTTAAATGACTATACTTCTTTCCCCAAGACTCACTGATTTTCACTTTAATAACTGACATAAAGCAAGAGTCTCTTGCTGAGGAATTTAAGGAAGTCTTCTCTCCCTAAGCACAGGACTAAAGGATGAGCAGCCATTCCCTTGTAATGAGAAAATGTTCAAAAGTGAATTTTGATAAATGAATAATTTCAAGGTATGGGAAGTTTAATAGGGATTTAGAAACTGAAGTTCTGATATTTCTGGTAAGTAGAGGTCATGACTTCACCAGATCAATTATTTCCTAATAGCAGATATATTTTTTAACTAACTCACATTTTGATGAGGAAATATCTGGAGCATATCTAAATAGCTTTCCATGAAGGACTACAATTACACAATTCCATTGGCAATAATGAAGCCTTATCAAAACATTAAAATTAATCTCACATGCTCCTAAGAAGAGCCACGTATTTTTATATTAAAATGGCTTTGGGGGCAAAAGACAATATTCTACCCTAATTGAAGAATTTAATCACTTGTAATTCCAATTGAAGGAAAAAATCGCATCAGGATAAAATGGTATTACATCAACAAGGGGAAAAATATGATACATTCAACATCTAACCAGTTTTTCTAGAAAATGATTTTCAGAATGCCCAAATTTCTAATTAGAGTTTATTTCATAATTACGAGTATCCTCTTTGAAACTTTGCAAATTGAGTTCTTTACATGAAATTGTCTCCATTATAGAATAAAAGACTTCAGATATTCCAATATTAAATTTCCAATACTCACATTTCTACCTTTGATAACTAGGTCTCAAGAAACAAAGGATAAGTTTGAAAATGCTTTCTGCTGGCTTAGAGTATCAACTCTGTATTGAAATTTTATCAATTAGTTCACATTTATCTGTATTCCTATTCAATAATACAGCACTCAAAATATCCTACTGAATCATAATGTTGCATAATATGCACCTTCTGTGTGTGTGTGTGTGTGTGTGTGTGTGTGTTTGAGTTGTAAGCAGAGAATAACCTAAACAAGTTATTGCTACTCCTCATACCTATATGTGCTAATTTCAACAAACCATGCTTAGGAAATTGTAAATCCAAAACAAAGAATCCCAAAGTATGGGGAAAAGCTTAACTAAGTTGCTAACTCATTCAGTCCCTATGTATTTGGAGGTGCCATTACATTAATATTAGCTCATTTATTGCCAGCTGATCTCTCTCCAAGAGCCACAAAGTAGGAGATAGTTTTTCCATCCTGCACTGGTTTCCAGAAGTCCAGAGACAATTTGTCTCAAGTAAAAATCATAACAATTTTTTTTTAATTCAATTGCCTCAGTTGGAAGCAAAAATCACAATGAATGTATAAAATCACAACTAGGAGAGTAATTGCTTTGTGCATGCCATGTGTGTGAACCTTGACATTGGATTGACAGTAATGATTGCCTCTAAATTCACCTGAGCCAAAACTTATAGCCTGTTATTCTGTTTTCATCTTGAACTGCCATATGAAAAGTGAAACTTTTCCTTCAGGGGAGTATACAAAGCAGAGTGGAAACAAAAAACAAAAGTAAATTTAATAACAAGTAAAATATGTTAGTGTCTAGAAAAGCACAAGCTCTGCTGCAAAGATTTTTTTGTAATTGCAGAAAACTGTTGTAAGGAAGACAAACCAGAGCCTAGGTAAGTATATAGGACTCTGTTTGTTTAGGAGTTTTTTAAAATTTTTATTGGAGTATAGTTGATTTACAATGTTGTATTATTTTCTGCTGTACAACAAAGTTTATCAGTTATACATATACATATTCATTCTTTTTTTTAAGATTCTTTTCCCATATAGGCCATTACAGAGTACTGAGTAGAGTTCCCTGTGCTATACAGCAGGTTCTTATTAGTTACCTATTTTACATATAGCAGTGTTGTATATGTCAATCCCAATCTCCCAATTTATCCTTACCCCCACCTCTATCCCCTGGTAACAATAAGTTTGTTTTCTACATCTGTGACTCTACTTCTGTTTTGTTAATAAGTTCATTTTTCCCCTTTATTTTAGATTCCACATATAAGAGATATCATATATTTTTCTTTCTCTGTCTGACTTACTTCACTCAGTATGACAATCTCCAGGTCCATCCATGTTGCTGCAAATGGCATTCTTTTGTTCTTTTTATGGCTAAATAATATTCCATTGTATGTATGTACCATATCTTCTTTATCCAGTCCTCTGTTGATGGACATTTAGGTTCCTTCCATGTCCTAACTATTGCAAACAGTGCTGCAATGAACATTGGGATGCATGTATTTTTCGAATTATGGTTTTCTCCAGGTATATGCCCAGGAGTGGGATTGCTGGGTCATATGGTAGCTCCATTTTTACTTTTTTTAAGGAACCTCCATACTGTTCTCCATAGTGGCTGTATCAATTTACATTCTCACCAACAGTGTAAGAAGGTTTCTTTTTCTCTGCACCCTCTCCAGCATTTACTATTTGTAGATTTTTGGACTCTTCTACACTGGAGTCCCCAGTTAGCTTGAAGACCTCAGTGTGGCATATTGGGAAACCAAGATTTATCCATCTTAATTAGAATATTGGCTTTCATTTTGAGGAGTTTACATCTAAACAAGATTATACATTTGCAGTTTTGTACAATATCATGACTTAACATCTTATAAAAGAGTTGTGGCAGAGAAATCCATGATCAATCCACTAAGATTAAAAATGGACATTTAATTCAGTAGGTTTTTTGGTGAACTGCCTGCAGTTAAAATAACTTCATAACTATCGGTAACCTTATAGTAGTATTTGGCACATTATTTCATCTTACCTTTTTCGTTTTCATCATGGACCTTTCATTAAGAAATGTCCTTTTACATAGGTCCAAACTCCCAGGAAACTGAAGAACTGTATTATAATAAAATTCCTAACAAAATCACTGCATCAGAAATGAAAAAGAAGCATTCAGTGTTTTTTGAAAAGTAGGTCAATCATCTGCATAAATTTGATAGAACATTGCACTGTAATGTTGTGCCAGTGATTAATTGTGGATTATCTTGAAATGAGTAGAATAGAAATAATCAGCCAATTTGTAATGAATATCACACATAACTATAGAATTTATTTTACAGCTTCAAATATTAGAATGTCTCCCTGGCTTTGTTATTGTTTACCATGTATACATGGACTAAATATTTATAATCCAGGTCTGTATTAACTTCTATTTCACCTGACAGATGTAATAACTTCCAGTATTTTATTTGAAAAGGCCGGAATTTATATATACACATGACAATCGAACCCCTGAGGCTGATGCCAGAGGGTGCCAGGAGAATACTGACATTCAAGGCTGCGTGGATTTTTTTCCCAGCAGAAGGAGCATTTAAGTGGGTCATGGCCCAAAGGTATTGAACTTCTTCCCTGGCTGACAGCTATTTACCAGAGCACAGTAAAGTAAAGGAAGAGGATTAAAGAGCTCCAATTGATCAGAAAATAGCATTAAAAGTTGAAACCTGTCTCTACTCCCAGGACTCAGCTTTTGAAAATCTTTTAGTGAAACCATTGTCAAGGGATGGCATAATCACAGAATGAAGTAAGAAGATTTAAAATTCTTAAGCAGACAAAAATGCATTGAGAGTCTTAGTTTTAAGGGCCCGTAGGAAAATAGCCTTGTGAAACTGAATCACAGGAAATAACAGGGAATCATTGATCCTTTCAAACTATGACAAAAGATTTCAGGAGAAAATAGATCCTTCCATTCCACAGCCCCAGATGGAATAGAATGTTAGAGAAACATGTGAAATAATGGAATATGCATTTTATTTAATTTGAAATAATTCATACAAGCAATAAAAAAACATAAGGTTATTTTCATTAACTTGAAAATGAATATGCATTGTATATAAAAGAATGCAAAAAGTGTATATAATGAACTATTTTCTATGGCTGTATATTCCCATGGAGTTTCCATTCAACCAATTTCTGCCACAAGTTGAAAATGAAAGACTTAAATGAAATGTAAGTGATGGAAAGCTGAAAAGTACATGTTTTAAGAAAAAATTGGGTGGAATCATATAAATGAT
Source organism: Globicephala melas (assembly GCF_963455315.2). Taxonomy (NCBI): domain Eukaryota; kingdom Metazoa; phylum Chordata; class Mammalia; order Artiodactyla; family Delphinidae; genus Globicephala; species Globicephala melas. The sequence continues at coordinate 25,219,497 of NC_083317.1, forward strand.
ATATATCTTATTTTGTATTTTCTAAGGGTTATCATTCCAGTTTGCGTGGATTTGTCTTTGGGAAGAGAAGATTGGTGAGTTTCCTGGGTCACCTCAGAGTAAGATATTTCCCATTGAAGCCTATGTAAAAAAATCTGAGAGTCGTTCAAAGATTTCAGTGAAGGTCTGGACATTTCTCATTGCTAAAATACTCATAATTTTGAAAGTTTGGTTTAAAAAATGAAATGACAATAGTAAGTGGGAGGCATTGAGTGCTAGTCATGTGCCAGGGACTTTTCTAAACACTTTACATAAATTGACTCAATTACAGTCACAAAGACCTATGGAAGGAAGTTCAATGAGTAGCCCCATCTTATTCAGGAGGAAACTGAAGTACATAATAGTTCAATAATTTGACCAAAGTCACACAGTCAGTAAGTGGTAATATCAGGAATTGAACTCAAGAATGTTAATTCTTGTTTACACAAGGGAAAAGGATATTGACAGAACTTGTAGAGTGATCCTGAAGTAAGAAGACACACATGCATGTAGTACTTTGACAAGTCACCCCAACTCAGAGCTACTTTTCACCTGTGAGATTGCAACTAAGCAGGACCCTATGGGGCCTTCCCGAGACAGACCCCTCCCCCATATCTTCTGCTTTAGCTTCCCTCTGAAGTACCTAGATAACAGTATCTGAGGCACATTTCCTGAGCTGTTTTACAGATGCTAAAACCACCACCAAATGGAAGAAATTAACTACTTGATGACCAGGAGCACATAGAGCCCCCCCACCCCAGACCTACTGATGCCTAAGGATTGATAATGCTAACCCTTGTGACACCACCCTGGTACCTCACCATCAACAAATCAGAGAATTGTGCAGGAGCTGATCACACACCCTGGGACTCTCCTATCTCACCTTGCCTCTAAGAATGCTTTGCTGAAACCCATTCGGGAGTTCAAGTTTTTAGAGCATTAGCTGTCCTGCCCACACTCTTTGCTTGGTGCCTTACAATAAATGCACTTTCCTTCACAACAACCTAGTATCAGTAGATTGGTTTTACTGCACCGGGGTGAGAGGACCCGTTTTGGTTCATTAACAAAATGGATTAGCAGTCTCCATCTCACAGCATTACTACATGCATGAAATAGAACAAAATACATGAAAGGTTGTTTTTTGTGAACTGTTAAATTTTGTATAGAAATTCTATTTTTCGTATAAAATACATTTTCAAAAGCTCTTGGAATAAAGTCATAATTCATTTGATAAATATTAGCCTCTTCCCTTCCTTTTCCCAAATGAAGGTACGAAAAGAGCAGCAACTCACCTCAGTGTGACCTTTAGGTCAGAAAAGCAAATTATGTTTATATATTTTAATTACTCAAACATCTATTCTTCATTTACCAAATTGGCTCATATAACTCACCTATACAAACAGCATAATTATCAAATATATTTTGAGTCAGTTTTGTTTAAAAAAAAAGAATAAGACATGCTCCATATATTGTAAAATTATCAGGCAACTTTCAAATCATTGATAGAAATCTTTTATTTATGTTAATATGTAGTAGTTAAATTTTATCTAAACAATAGTTTTTGACATTTATAAATAAAAATTGTAAAACAAATGCAAATATAATGGATTCTGGGAATCTGAATATCATAATGGGACATTACAACATGATATTTAAAATTATATAAATATATCATGTTGTCATTATAAGGCATATACTAATAAATTTGTTTTATCATATTCTATACTTAGAATTTTTTCAAAAACCAACCAAGCAAAAAGAACCAAACTTTACTGATTCCTCAAAATGCATTCTTAGTGTGTTGCATCTATTGCCTTATTCAAACAGCAAATAGCCTTATTCAGAAGGTGCTATTATTACCTCCACGGTGAAGATGGTGGAAATGTGGCAGGAAATTTACCTAATCCCCCAAGTTCCCAAAGCTTGTGTCAAATAAACTGGGCTGTGCAATGAGGAAATCTGGCTCCAGACTCAGCATTCTTAGTGACCCTCCTGTAGTAAAGTGTATTAAGATCTAAGATCAGTTAGACACAATGTCATAATCCTTTTTGCTGATGCATAGACCAGTATTCTCAAAATATACTAAGAAAACCAAAAGACTGTGGACCATGTTGGGAGACTGTGTTATAAAGCATCTTCTTGGATCACCCAGGGCCAATGAAATCAGAATCCTTTGTGATGAGTCTAGATATATATTTTTTAACCTAACTTTAACGAAATCCCCAAATGATTCTCAAATCCATGAAACTTGAAGAAAACTGTGTGCTTTTTAAATAGGATACAGTCTGTGTTCTCAGCCCCTAAAACAGACACAGTATGCAAGCTCAATAAATATGTTAAATAAAATAAATTATAAAAGGATAAATGTGTATCAACAAATCCTTTTCTGCACAAATCAATAATAAATAAAAGCAGACATATTTGCCATAGGAGACACTCCATGCACATACGTTCAAACCAGCCTTCTTGGTTTCTTTCTTCTCTCATTTTGCTTCACCTGTTCCACCACTCTGACAATCACTCCTGCACACCATTCTAGGGTTGATGAAATATAAGTGTGAAAGACTTTGGAATTTTCTTAAATGTTGGTAACTGCTTTGAAAAACAAAAGAGAAGCTCCTGAGGAGCTTATATATGTCCAAAGCACCAAACTTAGTGTTTTTTTAGAATTAAACATAGAGAGGGAAAATATAAATATTCTCATTTTTAAAGATAAAAATACTATAATTTTCACTGTCAACTTTCTCAAGCAACTAACTGTGTTCCTCATTTTCTTTTCATTTCTCCAATAATTCCCAAAGTTGCATTTACATATACAACTAAGAATCCCAATACAAAAATGTCACATGACTCTAGGTGGTAGCTCTAGGCTTCTGTGATAAAAGAACTGTTCCCTTTCCCATTAGTTATTTATGTCTGTTTTATATGGATGTTTATTATGCTATATTGAAGGCCACATGTCTATGGTTATCTGTAGCTTTCCCTAAAAGTGATTGGGTTAATCATATGTTAGATGTTGTGTGAAGACAAGGAAATACAAATTTGAAATGCCAACCATGGAAAAACTGTTTCCCTAGATAATGGGTTTGAGTATCAAAGATGATTCTGCTTGTGCCCAGATGGTATTGATTAATGACAGCCTCTGGTTACCTGGCCATGTAGATTTTCCTTTCTTGAACTGTAAGTTTAAAATAGTTGCCTTAGACTGTTCAGGCTGCTACAAATAGTAAAAGACCATAGTCTGGGTGGGCTTATAAACAACAGAAATTTATTTCTCACATTCTGCAGGCTGGAAAGTTCAAGATCAAGACATGTGCAGATTGTGTCTGGTGAGACCCCCTTCCTGGTTCAGGGGTGGCTGTCTTCTCCCTGTGTCCTCACATGGCAGAAGGGATCAGGGAGCTCTCTGTGATCCCTTTTACAAGGGCATTCATCCTATTCATAAGGGCTCTACCCTTCTGACCTAATCACTTTCCAAAGTCCCCACCACCAAATACTATCATGTTAGGGAATAGGTCTCAACATACGAATTTTGCATGGACACAGCATTCAGTCTATAGCAGTAAGTTACTTAAACCAGATAATTCTCTTTGAGAAATTTTGTGTTAAGCTGCTGTTAGTGGCTATTAACTGTTATGTACAAGTTCTAGACTTAAGTTGTGAAATACAGTGTTAAAGAGCTGCTCCCCTTGAGGCCAGGTTTGATGGTAAGAGCAGCAATTAATATTCAGAGGAAATTAGCCAAGGGAGAAGGGGACTCATGGGACAAATTGAGAATCTTCCCGCATTTCCAATAGAAGCTTTGGAACTTTATTTTAGAAAGACAGCAGTCTTGTATGTTTTTTCCCCTCTAGCTTTAGTTCTTCCTTTTGTCTCTTCTCCTGTTCTGTTTCCTCATTTCTTATTTTTCTACACTTATTTAATTAGAGTTAGCTTGATGATTTATTCTTTTTTTTTTTTTTTTTTCTTTTTTGCGGTACACGGGCCTCTCACTGTTGTGGCCTCTCCTGTTGCAGAGCACAGGCTCTGGACACACAGGCTCAGCGGCCATGGCTCACAGGCCCAGCCACTCCGCGGCACGTGGGATCCTCCCGGACCAGGGCATGAACCCGTGTCCCCTGCATCGGCAGGCGGACTCCCAACCACTGCGCCACGAGGGAAGCCCCGATGATTTATTCTTAATTGTAAATATACACAAACAAAATGTTCATGGATAGTCTTGGGGTAAAGGTCAGGGATACACAAGGCCAACATATTTGAACTTAATTCTTACCAACATACAGAGTCACCTGTTTCTCCTAACCTGTTCAATAACTTCTTTCATAATATCTTGTGGTGACTAACTACACTTATCATCTCCAAAGTTGATTTTTTTTCAGCTAAATAGAATTTATAAATTAGAAACATAATAAAATATATTCTACTTTTGCACTTATTTTATTCATTCAGAACATTGTCTTTGTGGACCCCAGAATGAAATAGTCACAATAAACGTTTTGATAAACACTTTGATTTTAGCTTAGGAGGAATTACCATTGACTACCTGGATAGGAAAATAAACAGTAATATTTTGTATTCTTGCTCAGCTAGCTGAATAACTGGAGAGCCTCATAAGCTGTCCCAAACTCACTCTAATAAGAAATGCTATTTTCAGGGTTGTGGGGCTTTGGCCTTGTGTGATGGAGGTGAGTTTCCTCTCCCAACGATGCCTAGAGAAATTGTGTCATTAAAGAAAACCTAGTACTGATGAATTTGAATAATTTCTTTAAAATTTTTACTATTTTATAGCTTCATTTCCATTTGGAATAAAAGTTTGAAAGAGTGAATGAAAAATACATATGAGGAGAAAAAAGCACAGAAAACATTTGTTTGTTCACATAAACAGTCATGTGGTGCCAGAATGTTTTATTACTTATAACAGATAATCTGCTAGCAAACACATCAAGCGTGTCCATGCCAAGAGCTAATGATAGGAAAAGTAGGATAAATATAATTCTGGGAAAGATTTGTATTTGATGGAGATGAGGCAGGAGACAGATGGGCCCTCAGGGAAAACGGTTTAAGTTCGTTCCCTGTGGACCGAAACTCTGAGAGGAGAATAACAGGACAGTTGAGAGAGGAGGCTGAGCCCTGCCCAGATAGAAGATAAGTGACCACATATTCTCGAAGTCAGGAGACCTACCCAACTACACATGTGCAGAAAGACTCCTTGGAGGTCAAAAGGGGAGTGATGCCATCTGATGCTCTCTACTCATAGGCCTCTTCGGTAGAATCCATCTTGGCTAACAGTTGCATGCGCACACATGGGAAAATCCTGAGATACACCAAATATGGACTCTGAACCAGGCAAATCAAAATGATTGGTCAAAGGAAACACGGAAGAAATGCCCCTTAAAAGTGATTCAAACTGCCACGAGGGTGCGACTACTCTCTGAGCTCACCCATGTGTCTATCCACATGTACTGTACTTCTTTTTTCCTAATAAATACTTTACTTGTTTCACTACTTTCCGTCTTTGTGGGAATTCTTTTTCTGCAAAGCTGTAGGGCCAGGGCCTTGTCACTGACGACTGGTCTAGCGGCCAGGATTCAGTGCTCTCACCGCCTCGACCCAACCTCAGTCACTGGCCAGGAACTGAAACCCTGCTTGAAGGTGCTGCAGGCCGAGGCCACCCAAGAACAGAGAGAGCAGAGAAGATGTGGGAATAATTTTTTTAATGAAATTAATGAAAATAACGCTCAAAATAACTAAGAAAGAATGCTCATTGATATTAAAATTTAAGCTGTATCATTGGAGAGATAGGAATTTTAATAACAGAAAAGACAATTGTAGTGAAGTAAGAATACAGGAAGAGGAGGATAAAATGAATAGGAGATTGGGTTAAACTAAAGAAGAATTTGCTCACTGGAGGAGGGAATTTAGTAAAATCAAGGTATCTTAAAGCTGACAACTTTTATAATCTCACTTTTCTGCAAGAGTCTCCTGAATGTTCAATTGTTCAAATAGTTCATCTTAACTCTTGCTTTTGGGCAGTGCCTTGATCATTTTGCAACATAGAAATAGTTACCATTTAAGCAGAAAAAAAAACATATTATTATCAATCATTATAGTACACTGATTTCCTTTCTAATCAGGTCCTTAAAGTATGGCAGAAAAGATATTACAATGAACGCCTAGCTAACATTCATATGAATAGGTCATGACAAGAATTTAACAAAGCATTATTTGAAATTTTAAAATACACAATTATTCAAAATGCATGAATATTGGCTGCTTGTTTAAAAAACTGAAGTGTTTTTATTACTTAATTTCAAATTTAAACATTTTAGAATTTAAAAAACATACATCCAGGATTCTGATATACACCAGATCTGTGAGTTGGCAAGGAAATGCAGGTTCCAAGTGCTCATAATCTCAATTCTTTCTCCTATCAGGTTATACAAACTCTTTGTATTGACCCCCATAGAAAGATGTATCACCACAGTTTTGTCTAAGTAAATCCACATAGGTAAGATTTGTCTATAACTTTCCCTAAGCACTTTCCCTGGGAACCTAGCAACCCCATGCTCTTTAATTACAGGACTTCATGATAACTCCCTGCCCCCTTCACAGCTATCCTACATGAAAATATTCTGTGCCATTTAAGTCATTATCTCAGACCTCAACTCTCAGTTCTTAAGTGATTTCTGGCTTTGGATAAACATCTCTGAACTGGGTTGCACTGCTATCCACTCAGAATATTTTACACTCTAATAGGAGATTTAAAGATGATATCGTTTCTCCCCATGCTATAATTTTCTGCCTTTAAACCTAACTAATCTGTTCTTGTCCACCTATAAATCCTACTTAATATATACTTCTCCTTAACCTGCCTTACTGTTATTGATTGTTGCTCCTTTGATCATGATGCTTTTATAACTTACATCCTTTCAAAACCCTATTTCTCTAAGAAAATATGACGAATGTTATTTGAATTGGAAAAAATAATGCAGTAGGTGTGAAAATTCTCAGCTCTATATTTTATACTCTGATAACTCTAATACTTTAAAGTTTTTTATTAAAATAAAAACTGCATTCACTATTTTTGTCCAAAATTCTTTCAAAATTTTATTGAACATACTGAAAAGAATACTGCTTCAAAGAAAGAATGAAGACTTCTGAAAAATAAGTGTTCCTGCCTTGTTATCATCAACTAAATCATTCCGTTGCTATCTCTTGGTACATCTTTTAAACCCCCCGAACTACAGTTTCTCCATCAATAATATGATCACAGAAATCATTGCTTCCTTTTGGAGATATTAGCAGAATTACATTAATTTTTAAATGTAATGAACTATTTAAATGCAAAGCATTATAACGAAAAAGGCCATTTGCTGTGGGTAAATTTGTAAAAGCAAATTCAGAGATGAGTATGTGTAAACCTCAAATGGCCAGCAGTAATTCCTGAGAAGCATATGAGAAATTTTATCTGGAATTGGATATAAAGGGAGAATTGACTTTTTAGAGCAGATTGCTTTCAACATTAACCATAAGAAAAAAGATTTATGAGAAAGAATGCAGAACAGATTAATTAAAAGATTTCAGAGAAAACCATATGGATTTAAGGGCTTCGTGACTCTAAGAAAGAACAAATGAATGATCTACAACATTCTTCATTAAAGCATTCTTTCGTGATGATTTGAAGTTGTTAATTAAATCTAGTTCAGTGTTCTCCTAGTGAAATTTCAACTTCCTTTAAATGGTGGCTGCAAAAGGAAACATAAGTTGATGTGCATCCATGCCTGACACAGAGGTTTTCTGCTTTAGATTTATTTTCTTGGCCAATGCTCACAGTGTGTCAATTTTCAATACCACACTACCCAACCAAATTTCTACCAAAAAAAAAAATTGCATACATGTATGCACATGTATTTTGCATATAATTAGAGTGTGATTTGTTATTATTGCTGTTTCTGTTAAAATCCCTACTGTGACTCAGAACCATGTTTATAGTGTTGGCAGTAATTTTTAGTAATCACTGATATGAAGGTCCTTGAAAAAAATAGCATAAAGCACCATACAAATGTAAAGAAATGTTTATGGTTTTTGCTTAACCACTTTTGTATCCTACAGCTTACCATGTGCTGGTAAAAGGGATAATCTGAAGAGGAATTAGCAATTATGTTTACCTTTCCTTGAATAACTGTAATTTTTGGATTTTATTTGAGGAAAGTGGGATAAAATGATGGACAGATGTTTTCAAATGTTCAAAAGGAGAGAAAAGTTAATTACAAAATTTCTGCAAGACTCCAGAACAAATTGTTAAATCACAAGGTTTTATGAAAATGTGTAAAGTTAATGTCAGTGACAAGAAGGTACATCGGAATGTATTTGGCCCTTATCAAAATCAGAGGTAACTATCTTTTGGGGAAGATAGGCTAAATCTTTATTACTTTTAAGAGAAATGATGTGGCAGAAATTCCAGAACATTAATCAAAGAGTTTCTCCTGCTCCTTTATTTTCAACATGAGAGTGTGCAGCATGTGGATAGAATCAAACTAGTTTCATTCCACTGTTCCTGAAATCTCTTCTTGTTTTATCAGTTGGAGTGGATCAGACCACTCGTCCCCATGAGTTGGAGTATTGGACGGCTCTAAAATTAAAAGGACAGATATTCCTGGCAGTGGTAAGGTCAGACAATATCTCCATTGTCCCACTGAAGGCAGGTCTAGTGGGCAAGACACTCCTTATTATTTAATATTAACATTTTAAAGAGTAAATTTATATCTTTTATGATTGAGGTTTTCACCAGGTTGTTTTAAGTTTCACATCTTCAATTTCTTTCCAGATAAGAACTTTGTCTTCCTAAGAAAAGTACACAGAAATTTTTGTGTGACTTACTTGATAAAAATAAAGTCATAAATAATTACTCCCAACTTTTTTCTAAGAGAAAAAAAATTTGTGATAATTTATGGGTATAAAACAATAAAAGAATCTGACTATTTCCATAATACCTAAGATATCTAGATGTATCAGTTTCCTAGAGCTACCATAACAAAGTACCACAAAGTACGTGGCTAAAAAAACAGAAATTTATTCTCTTCTTCTGAAGGCTAGAAATCCAAAATCAAAGTGACAGCTAGGCTGTGCTCTCTCCAAAACCTCTGAGGGGAGGATCCCTCCTTGCTTTATCCAGCTTCTGATAGCCTCAGGCATTACTTGGCTTGTGGCAGCATAACTCCAATCTTTTTCTCTGTCTTCACATCACATCTTCCCTGTCTCAATGTCTTTGTATGTCCATCTTTCTTATAAAGACACCAGTCATATTGGATTAGGGGTCCACCCCCTCCAGCATGATCTCATCATAACTTTGCTATTTACATCTGCGATGACCTTATTTACAAATAAGGTCATACTCTGAGGTATTGAGGTTAAGATTTCACATCTTTTTAGAGGTGAGACAATTCAATCCAAAACATGACACAAAACTAAGCTTACATCCTTTTTAAAGGTTATTAAATATTGGATAATTAGATCAGAAGATTGATGAAGACATAGTGTCTCCAACTAATAAAAGAGTTCAGAGAATTCTTAGCAGAGGAGAAAATTATTGAAATATGTCTTAAAGAATACAAGGAGGGCTCTAGTAAGGAAAGAGTGTGTGTCATGGTCCAAACTCTGAAAAGAATTTCCAGACACAAGGTAGAATGTAAAGAGGATAGAATTTATTAGAGGGAGTGGTCACTGCCAGAACAGCAGGCTGACTTCCTAGTAGTCTGGGAGAGCCGACCCCGAACATATGCTATTAGTCAGTTTTTATAACCAGAGGAAAAAAAGGAATAGTCCGAGGTGAAAATTTCGTTTACTGATTGGTCGAGGCACATACACCTTCCTTCTATAGTCTGGGAGTGGGACAGAGCATATGCTTTTCCTTATTTGGGATGAGAGAGGAACAGGTCCTGTTGCCCAGGTGGGCTCAGGTATTTCGTATCCATTGTAACATGGTGGGGAGGGCGATGAGAGTCCGGTACGGTGTGTAACGCTGAAACTTTTTCAGGCAGGGTTGTCCTTTGTTCTTGAAGCACCATTGCCCTTGGAGTGCCACAGAGTGGAGAAGAGGATAGCTGTAGACTAAGAGAATACTTTATACTAAGGAGTGATGTCGTGAAAAAGCAAAATATGTTCATGAAACTACAAACTATTCAGAACTAAAATTTCAGATAAGTGGCAGGAGCTGAAGCTTAAGATAAACATAGGAACACTTATTAAAATTCTTTGCATCGGGGCTTCCCTGGTGGCGCTGTGGTTGAGAGTCCGCCTGCCGATGCAGGAGACGCGGGTTCGTGCCCCGGTCTGGGAGGATCCCACATGCCGTGGAGCGGCTGGGCCCGTGAGCCTTGGCCGCTGAGCCTGCACGTCCAGAGCCTGTGCTCCGCAGCGGGAGAGGCCACAACAGTGAGAGGCCCGCGTACTGAAAAAAAAAAAAAAAAAAAAAATTCTTTGCATCATATTCCAAATTTTTCAACTTATATTTCTAAAAGCAATGGAAATTCATTAACACTTCAAATAATGGAAATATAGGTTATCTTTGTGTTATAAAAATCCAATCTTGTAGAAGTGCCAAGGATTAACTGGAAAGCATGTTTATCAAATATTCAGAAAATATACTGTGGAAATATTGTAGACATCTAGTAGGTATTGCTAATTATGTAGATAAAGCCTATGCTTTCTAAAGAGGAAGAACTTATAAAATTATATGGAAATTGCAGTAAGTAATATTATATATATGAAACTTTTAAAAATAAATTATTCAAGTTATCCAACAATGGCTCAGGTTGCCTCATATGATGAACACTTAAATATATTTGGGAAAATTTTCTTATTAAAAAAAAGAAGGAAAGATGTACACAATAATTAAAAACAAAATTTTAATTGCTATTCAGGATGGTGGTTTGAATCGATCTGTTTACTCTCCTTGAATATTGTCTTTAAAAAGACAAAAAAATAAAGAAATGGGTGGAAAATTCTGAAACTTTTACTTGAAAAGGATGTAATCAAGGGAGAGAACCATAAAAATATTTTACATGGTATTGTCAATATAAGACTATATTGAGGAACATGTCAACCTACTGAAATTCAGCATGTGCAGGAAAATTCTGTCTGGGTTGGAAGGGCACAGGATCTTTAACATTATCTGAGTCAGGCCAGGATAAAGCAATAAGATTCTAGTCTAGGCCAGCTCTTGGGGCACTTGCAGCCCAGGTGGATCACATATTTCTATTCCATAATTTGATGCAGCAGGTATACAACCCTTTATCTCTCTTTACTGGTCATCTACTCAACAAAGAAAGGAAGCCACCTGGACAATTTTCTTCTAAACACATTAATAAAAAATCAAAGGATAGCCTTGCTACTGGAGAGTCCCATCCTATAGACTACTTTGAGATAGATTGATGTGTGGTAAGACTGTGTATGGTAAGCAAATCTGGTTTCTATGGATATATGGAGCATTGCTTGGAAAATGTCACATAAGTTATACAGCTTATGAGAATCAAATGGAGATGTTTCAAGATGAAAAGAACTCTCTTTTGTGTAAGTAATGTAACTGCATACATTATTAGAGATTTCATATACTAATGTGGATCAATTCTTCTGATGCAGCAAGAAAGCACTACAGGTGTTGCACTGGTGACCCAGGACCTCTCCCTGCTTTGCTTGTGCCTCATGATTACATGTATCCTTGAAATTATTAGGAAACCTTGAAAGTAGGTAAGATGCTAAATGTGTGTGAGGCTGATTTTGACAGTCCAATAAGGTGTTATCTCACCAGAATATAGAGCAGCAGATTTTGACAATCGTGATCATCTTTCATTTGAAATGTATGGTATAAGTGAAGTAAGAATACTGCCAGAGATTACACCTAATTAAGACACACCAGTTGGACAAGTGAAAAATGCTCAGATGTATTTGAAGTACTACAGCAGAGATGAAGAATGGACCAATCCACTTAGAAATGAGTCTTCCGTCTAGGTCATCACCAGTATATTTCCTCTCCCCAAATCATAACCAGACCCATAATCAAGTAACATAAAATTACCCAAAGGAAAAAATAATTTCCTTTTCTGTTTTAACTGGAACTAAATGTTTTGAACAGAGACTCATACGTCCTCTGAGAAAAACTATTTCAACTATCAATATCAGAATAATGTGGAACCTCATTTAAGGAAAAAAAATCACTTATTATGGCATACGATATTACTCATTAACATGGATACACATCTAATAAGGGGCTTAACACAGAATCCCAAATTTTATTGCCTCCTTTTTAAAAAATTTACTAAGAACAGAGGTTTTTATAACTACAGCTGTGTAAAGTTGATGGGAGCTAAGGCATATCAGTCAGTGACGATAAACATAACAGGATGATTCATGAGCTGAAAACACATACATGCACACATACATATTTTTAATTACTTGGCATCATCCTCTGGTGAGTTAAAACTATATCTAAATCAAGAAATGATTTCATAGAGAAGGAAGCTGAAAAGAGGGAACATGAAAAAGACAGGGTCTTGGTGCTCTGGCTGGGTGTCAGGCCTGTGCATCTGAGGTGGGAGAGCCGAATTCAGGGCATTGGTCCACCAGAGACCTCCCGGCTCCATGTAATATCAAAAGGTGAAAGCTCTCCCAGATATCTCCATCTCAATGCTAACACCCAGCCCCACTCAACGACCAGCAAGCTAAAGTGCTGGACACCCTATGCCAAACAACTAGCAAGACAGGAACACAACCCCACCCATCAGCAGAGAGGCTGCCTAAAATCATAATAAGGTCATAGGAACTCCAAAACACACCACCAGATGTGGTCCTGCCCACTAGAAAGACAAGATCCAGCCTCATCCACCAGAACACAGGCATTAACTAGTCCCCTCCATCAGGAAGCCTACACAACCCACTGAACCAACCTTAGTCACTGGGGGAAGACATCAAAAACAATGGGAACTACAAACTGATAGTCTGTGAAAAGGAGAACCCAAACACAGTAAGTTAAGCAAAATGATAAGACAGAAACACACAGCAGATGAAGTAACAAGGTAAAAACCCACCAGACAAAACAAATGAAGAGGAAATAGGCAGTCTACCTGAAAAAGAATTCAGAGTAATAATAGTAAAGATGATCCAAAATCTTGGAAATAGAATGGAGAAAACACAAGAAACATTTAACAAGGACCTAGAAGAACTAAAGAGCAAACAAACAATGATGAACAGCACAATAAATGAAATTTAAAATTCTCTAGAAGGAATCAATAGCAGAATAACTGAGGCACAAAAACGGATAAGTGATCTGGAAGATAAAAGACTGGAAATAACTACTGCAGAGAAGAATAAAGAAAAAAGAATGAAAATAATTGAGAACAGTCTTAGAGACCTCTGGGACAACATTAAATGCACCAACATTCAAATTATAGGGGTCCCAGAAGAATAGGATAAAAATAAAGGGACTAAGAAAATATTTGAAGTGAAAACTTCCCTAATATGGGAAAGGAAATAATCAAGTCCAGGAAGCACGGAGAGTCCCATACAAGATAAACCCAAGGAGAAATACACCAAGACACATATTAATCAAACTATCAAAAATTAAATACAAAGAAAAAATATTAAAAGCAGCAAGGGAAAAACAACAAATAACGTACAGGGGAATCCCCATAAGGTTAACAGCTGGTCTTTCAGCAGAAACTCTGCAAGGTAGAATAGAGTGGCAGGACATATTTAAAGTGATGAAAGGGAAAAACCTACAATGAAGATTACTGTACCCAGAAAAGATCTCATTCAGATTCGACAGAGAAATTAAAACCTTTACAAACAAGCAAAAGCTAAGAGAATTCAACACCACCAAACCAGCTTTACAACAAATGCTAAAGGAACTTCTCTAGGCAGGAAACACAAGAGAAGGAAAAGACCTACAATAACAAACCCCAAACAATTAAGGAAATGGTAATAGGAAAATACATATCAATAATTACCTTAAATGTAAATAGATTAAATGCTCCAACCAAAAGTCATAGACTGGATGAACGGATACAAAAACAAGACCCATATATATGTGGTCTACAAGAGACCCACTTCAGACCTAGGGACACATACAGACTGAAAGTGAGGGGATGGAAAAAAGATATTCCTTGCAAATGGAAATCAAAAGAAAGCTAGTGTAACAATTCTCATATCAGACAAAATGGACTTTAAAATAAAGACTATTACAAGAGACCAAGAAGGACACTACATAATGATCAAGGGATCAATCCAAGAAGAAGATATAACAATTGTAAATATTTATGCACCCAACATAGGGATACCTTAATGCATAAGGCAAATGCTAACAGTCATAAAAGGGGAAATCAACAGTAACACAATCATAGTAGGGTACTTTAACACCCCACTTTCACCAATGGACAGATCATCCATAATGAAATTAAATAAGGAAACACAAGCTGTAAATGATACATTACACAAGATGGATTTAATTGATATTTTGGGGACATTCCATCCAAAAACAACATTATACACTTTCTTCTCAAGTGCTCATGGAACATTCTCCAGGATAGATAATATCTTGGGTCACAAATCAAGCCTTGGTAAATTTAAGAAAATTGAAATTGCATCAAGTATCTTTTCCAACCACAACGCTATGAGACTGGATACCAATTACAGGGAAAAAAAAAACTGTAAAAAATATAAACACATGGAGGCAAAAATATACACTACTTAATAACAAAGAGATCACTGAAGAAATCAAAGAGGAAATCCAAAAATTCCTAGAAACAAGTGACAATGAAAACACGATGATCCAAAACCTATGGGATGCAGCAAAAGCAGTCCTAAGAGGGAAGTTTATAGCAATACAATCCTAACTCAAGAAACATCTTTTCTTTTTCTTTTTTTTAAACAACTTTATTGAGATATAATTTACTACCATAAAATTACCTGAAGAGTATAATTCAACACTTTCTGGTATTTACAGAGTTGTACAACCATTACCATAATCTAATTTTTGAACATTTTCACCACCCTTAGGTAATTCTTATACCCATTAGCAGTCACCCTCCATCTCACTCCCTAGCCCTTGGCAGCCAAAAATCTACTTTGTGTATGTATGGATTTGCCTATGGAATCCATATTTATAAATGCACTTCCAGGCAACTCCCATTGGATAGATCCATGGTCAGGCATTTGGGAGTCACTGGACCAGACTATTCCAAGATCATTCCCTAGTCTAAGCTTCCACAGCACAGGATGACAAGTGTTGACTACATCCAAGTAGCAAGCACTTTGCTCAGTGCTGGGGCTCCAAAAGAAATACAGTATAACCCTGCCCTTCAGAACCTACAGATGGTGGGAAAACCAGAATATACAAATAACTTTTCTTTGAGGTAAGGGGAACTATTCAAAACTATTATTGCAATGAGGGGAGGAAGACTACTACAAAAGGAGAGTGCTCTGTTAACAGGCTGTAAGATCTGCGAGTACCTCCTAAGCTGATAACCTTCATACAGTGTGAGAAGTACTGTAATAGCACATGCATAAGAAAGAGGCCTAAGACAGAGACGAGGGGGTGGTTAATTCTTCAGGTACAGAAAGGCATAGAGCAATGGGAACAAGTGAACTGGGTCTTGAGAAGTGAGAAGTCATCCTCAGAATTAACAGTGGCTTAGCATTTAATTTTTGAGGGCTTACCACACGCCTATTATGCTAATTGCTTTCCATGCATGATCTCAATTATTCCTCACCAAACTCTTGAGTCAGGTATCAATTTATTTCTGCTGAATTTTGATTAAAGGATCTTCCCAATAAAGCACAAAGACGCTGAGGCAGGAAGGTGGTAGCTTTGGGAACAGGCAGAAAAGCAGGGAGGGGGAAATGCTGAAGCTGCAGAGCAGAGGTTTCCTCATCAAGCTCTTCTTTAGCCAAGGCTTCCTGAGCTGTTGACTCCAAAGGAATAGGGGGCACGCTGTCCATTCATTCACGTATCTATTCAATCATCTTCTATGTGCCAGGCATTGAATTAGGTGCAGAGGCTACAACCGGTGGACAAGAGAACATGGTTCCTACCACTGTGGAGTTAACATTCTGGTAGGGGAGACACACAGGCCAATTCCATCCCAGTGTGATAAAGAGGAATGAGAGGGTGCTGAGAGCAACTCCTGTTCTTGTAGGATGAAGGGGGGCTTACTGGAGGACCTCGAGCTCAGGGTAGCTGAGCACCACCAGTGAGGCACAGGCACTGACACTATCTCCCTTCACAAAGGACACATCCACAACCCTGACCCTCTGCAGACCTGAAAAAGTAGGGTCCCGTTGCCACGCCTCCGTGTCCCAGTCCAAGACAAGTGTCTTCAACAGAGCTTGTTCCCTGAGGGAAGAAACAGGTCCAGTGGGCTGTCCAGCCCAGATCTCCCCACCCCACGGTCCGGCTGCGACCAGCCACACACGGAGCATCCAAGCCTGGGGGTCAGGGCTCTACCTGGGGACCCTCCTGGTCTCACACGCTCCCTTCCCTAGGACCCAGATGCATCACCAAGAAATATCTTAAATAAACAAACTAACCTTACACCTAAAGCAATTAGAGAAAGAAGAAAAGAAAAAAGAAAGAAACCCAAAGTTAGTAGAAGGAAAGAAATCATAAAGATCAGAGCAGAAATAAATGAAATAGAAACAAAGAAAACAATAGCAAAGATCAATAAAACTAAAAGTTGGTTTTTTGAGAAGATTAAAAAAATTGATAAACCATTAACCAGACTCATGAAGAAAAAAAAAGAAGACTCAAATCAATAGAATTAGAAATGAAAAAGAAGTAACAACTGACACTGCAGAAATACAAAGGATCATGAGAGATTACTACAAGAAACTCTATGCCAATAAAATGGACAACCTGGAAGAAATGGACAAATTCTTATAAAAGCACAACCTTCTGAGACTGAACCAGGAAGAAATAGAAAATATAAACAGACTAACCACAAGCACAGAAACTGAGACTGTGATTAAAAATCTTCCAACAAACAAAAGCCCAGGACCAGATGATTTCACAGGCGAATTCTATTAAGCATTTATAGAAGAGCTAACACCTATCCTTCTCAAACTCTTACAAAATATAGCAGAGGGAGGAACACTCCCAAACTCAATCTATGATGCCACCATCACCCTGATATCAAAACCAGAAAAAGATGTCAAAAAAAAGAAAACTACAGGCTAATATCACTGATGAACATAGATGAAAAAATCTTCAACAGATTACTAGCAAACAGAATCAAACAGCATATTAATAGGATATTGCACCATGATCAAGTGGGGTTTTTCCCAGGAATACAAGGATTCTTCAATATATGCAAATCAATCAATGTGATACACCATATTAAAAAATTGGAGAAGAACCATATGATCATCTCTACAGATGCAGAAAAATCTTTCGACAAAATTCAACACCCATTTATCATAAAAACCCTCCAGAAAACAGGCATAGAGGGAAATTACCTCAACATAAAAAAGGTCATATATGAAAACCCCACAGCCAACATCGTTTGAAATGGTGTAAAACTGAAACCATTTCCTCTAAGTTCAGGAACAAGACAAGGTTGTCCACTGTCACCATTATTATTCAGCATAGTTTTGGAAGTTTTAGCCACAGCAATCAGAGAAGAAAAAGAAATCCAAATCAGAAAAGAAGAAGTAAAGATTTCACTGTTCGCAGATGACATGATGCTATACATAGAGAATCCTAAAGATGCTACCAGAAAACTACTAGAGCTAATCAATGAATTTGGTAAAGTAGCAGGATACAAAATTAATGCACAGAAATTTCTTGCCCTCCTGTACACTAATGCTGAAAAATCTGAAAGAGAAATTAAGGAAACACTCCCATTTACCATTGCAACAAAATGATAAAATACCTAGGAATAAACCTACCTAAGGAGACAAAAGACCTGTATGCAAAAAACTATAAGATACTGAGGAAAGGTATCAAAGATGATACAAACAGATGGAGAAACATAACATGTTCTTGGATTGGAAGAATCAACATTATGAAAATGACTCTACTATCCAAAGCAATCTACAGATTCAATGCAATCCCTATCAAACTACCACTGGCATTTTTCACAGAACTAGAACAAAAAAATTCACAATTTGTATGGAAACACAAAAGACCCCAAAGAGCAAAAGCAATCTTGAGAAAGAAAAATGGAGCTGGAGAAATCAGGCTCCTGGACTTTGGACTATAATACAAAGCTATAGTAATCAAGACAGTATGGTACTGGCACTAAAACAGCAATATAGATCAATGGAACAGGATAGAAAGCCCAGAGATAAACCCATGCAAATATGGTCATCTTATTTTTGATAAATGAGGGAAGAATATTCAACAGAGAAAAGACAGCCTCTTCAGTAATTGGTGCTGGGAAAACTGGACAGGTAGATGTAAAAGAATGAAATTAGAACACTCCTTAACACCATACACAACAGTAAACTCAAAATGTATTAAAGACCTAAATGCAAGGCCAGACACTATAAAACTCTTAGAGGAAGTCGTAGGCAGAACACTCTATGACATAAATCACAGCAAGATCCTTTTTGACCCCCCTCCTAGAGAAATGGTAATAAAAACAAAAATAAACAAATTGGACCTAATGAAACTTCAAAGCTTTTGCACAGCTAAGGAAACCATAAACAAGACAAAAAGACAACCCTCAGAATGGGAAAATATATATGCAAATGAAGCAACTGACAAAGGATTAATCTCCAAAATATACAAGCAGATCATGATGCTCAATATCAGAAAAGAAACAACCCAATCTACAAATGGATGGAAGACTTAAATAGACATTTCTCCACAGAAGATATACAGATCGCCAACAAACACATGAAAGGATAGTCAACATCACTAATCATTAGAGAAATGCAAATCAAAACTACAATATAGTACCACCTCATACAGGTCAGAATGGCCATCATCAATAAATCTACAAACAATAAATGCTGGAGAGGGTGTGGAGAAAAGGGAACCCTCTTGCACTGTTGGTGGGAATGTAAATTGATACAGCCACTATGGAGAACAAGATGGAGGTTCCTTAAAAAACTAAAAATGGAACTACCATACGACCCAGCCATCCCGCTACTGGGCATATACCCTGAGAAAACCATAATCCAAAAAGAGTCGAGTACCGCAATGTTCATTGCAGCTCTATTTACAATAGGCAGGACATGGAAGCAACCTAAGTGCCCATCAACAGATGAATGGATAAAGAAGATGTGGCACATATATACAATGGAATATTACTCAGCCATAAAAAGAAATGAAATTGAGTTATTTGTAGTGAGGTGGATCGACCTAGAGTCTGTCATACAGAGTGAAGTAAGTCAGAAAGAGGAAAACAAATACCAAATGCTAACACATATATATGGAATCAAAAACAAATGGTCATGAAGAACCAAGGGGCAAGACAGGAATAAAGACACAGACCTACTAGAGAATGGACTTGAAGATATGGGGAGGGGGAAGGGTAAGCTGTGACAAAGTGAGAGAGTGGCATGGACATATATACACTACCAAACTTAAAATAGATAGCTAGTGGGAAGCAGCCACATAGCACAGGGAGATCAGCTCAGTGCTATGTGACCACCTAGAGGGGCGAGATAGGGAGGGTGGGAGAGAGGGAGATGCAATTGGGAGGAGATATGGGGATGTATGTATAGGTATATCTGATTCACTTTGTTATAAAGCAGAAACTAACACATCATTGTGAAGCAATTATACTCCAATAAAGATGTTAAAATATAAATAAATAAGAGAAATTAAAAAAAATTAAAGAAATGATTTGAGCAAAAAAAAATTCTGTCTTTAAAATTCTTAATGAATGTGAGAGATATCAAGAGGTTCAATGATAGTAAAGCACGTTGGATGATTTTAGGAACAAAACTGTGAAGCTGCTAGTACAGTGCAAGTGATCCCAACTCTCCAAAACTAGATTTGAAACTTGATTCATTTAAGTAGAACCTCAACAGGGGGCACACCAGTCATTTAAAAACAAGACAAAGAATTGTTACACCTGAAGAATCAATACAAATCTCCCACTACAAGATACAAGAGAAAATATTTTAAGTAGAAGATATGAATGAAATCCCCCCTCTCCTTGACCAGTAACAGTGGTCTTGAAAAGACTCGAGACACAGTAAATGTCACCCAGTATCAAGTTGACTTACCTTTAAGAAAGAATCCAGGACAGGTCACACAGCATGCAGTGTGGAAGTCATGTGACTCCCAGGCACAGGTTGCAACATTTCTAAATCACTCTGCATTTGGGACATGCATGTGCTAATAAGAGAAAAGGCTGACTGGGTACCACTTCAGCACAGGTAGGTTGTCAACTCTGGAATCCCTTCCATCTTTATACCTTCTTCAGCACATAACTTCCTTGGGCTGTCTAGTGCCATTCTCCAGTGTGGCTGCATCTCATCCATTACTAGTTACTCAGTGCTTACAGAGTTCTCAGTAAGAATTTTGGTGACACAAAACAGGTCCTGAATTGGCACAGATTATATTCTGCAATTTTTTCCACAGTTCATTTTGATCCTGTGAACGTTCCTTAAGTAAGTGTTGCAACAGGCATTTCACCAGAGGAAATGTCACAGACCAAAGAGTAATTCTTTCTTTCTGGAGAAATATTGCATCATGATTTTCAATTGGATTAAATGAAAGAAAATTTTGAGACAATGAAACACTGTTTTCAGCTGAGCAACATCAGTTCCAAATTGAAAAGTTCAAAGAAGTGTATTGAATACTGAAGTCATATAAATCAAGGACATAAAAGACCAACTGAAGAAATTGGGACATCAGAAGAAAAAGCCTGTGTGTGTGTTTACATATGAATATCTATTAAGTACTAAACATTATACATATGAAAATAATTTAAAATTTAAGAGGCATGGATACGAAAACCAGAAGTTTTCCTGTATGTGAACTGGGAATTCTAAAAAGAATTACATGGATGAAGAAAAGGGAATAATTAAATAAATAATAGACAAACAATTTCCTGATTTGAAGAACGATTTGAGCAAACACATTTATTAGGCCAGTTTCATGAAAAAATGTAAATCCCCAGGCACATTTTGGTGAAACATTTTGTATTTTAAAGATCTGGGAGGAGAGGACGTAACAGAGTAGCCATGGAAGAAGCACACGTGCAGGGAACAGTGCTTTGGTCTTGAATGTTGCCAAAATCTGTTCCTGGATAAGACAAAGGGGTTAAATCAAGAACAATTAGAACCTCGCATCTATGACATTTTCTTGAGGGAAAATAAGCTAGTGAATGGAAATGTGATGGGACAGCCTTTGGGGAAATAGAGCACCACTGAGTAGCTCTGCTTCTGGTAGTGAACTAGTAATAAATGACGTGACTGTAACTAAAGTCCTCTACCAGCTGTGACTAAAACAAATAGTTTTTATTCACATAGCACCATCCAAAAGGAGGGTCTGCCTGTATCAAAACACTGCTTAATGATATAAAAAGGTAAGAATTTTCTTTTGAATCTTTAACATATTGACTTTATTTTCTTAAATATAACAGCAAGTGAGTTGGGGAAATAGGTAGGTTGAAGGTTAGACTAATCGCGATGCTTTGTCGAGGGCTGCACACATTGACACCCTCATCAAAATTGGGGTTCCATTAGCAAAGAAGAAGGGAAGCAGAATTTTGGTTATGCAACTAACACTGTCTGCCACAGACACACGCAAATAAGCAAGTGGCAAGCGGGGAGCTGAATCCATTCTCAGAGGACTGCTGCTAGATATACCTTGCCTGCTAACTTGATGCTTAGAGCCACTCTCTGTAAGAACCAACTAACCAACCAGCAAAACTAAGTTACAATGAAAGCGGTTCCAGTGGCATCATATTTTATCAAAAACTCCAGATAGGATTAATTTACTCTAAACCAGGCATGGTGGAGGATGGGAATGTGGAGGGGAGACTTTTTAAAATTTTTTATTTCACAACCTTTAAGTAAACAGTTTTGTTGTTGTTCTTTTAATTCCTGTGGTAAAAAGAACTCATATTATGACAAGTGGGTAAGCTAGGAAAAACTGAAATATATTATCATTATACTATTAGTATAATTGGTAAACCATTTGGCAACACATTTTCCTGCCTCGTTATTTTTCAAAATTTTATTTTTTGACCGCGCCCTTAGTTCTCCCTCCAGGGATCGAACCTGGGCCTACGGCAGTGAAAGCACAGAGTCCTAACCACTGGACAGCCAGGGAATTCCCTATTTTTCAAATTTTATCAATGAAAATGTACAGTGTTATAATGATAGAAATCTTTGGAAAGAAGGAAATAATATAAGCTGAGTTCAACAGACCTTAATAATGGAACACATTTTATTGAGATGGCCAATTTATCAGAAAGGATGTTTTAATAAAACCAAGAAATAGAAAGTCTTCTAATCAGAGAGCAGAAGTCATTGAATTCAACTCCTCATGGAGCCTCTTGCTACACATCACAACACTGCACAGTCGAGCACCTCTCTGTGGCCAGATCATCTGAATTCTGAATCTACCACTTACTTGCTAAGCGACAGTGGAAGAGTGAATTAACTTCTCTATTCCTTGATATCTCCCACCGTATAAAGGGAATTATATTAATTCCTACCTTGTAGAATATATATGAAGATTAAATGAGGTTGTATCTGTGAAGTACAAGTACTTAGGTTATCTGTATACATAGTAGCTAAACAAGAGTTTGTAAAATAAAGCAATTGTGTGTCCTTGAAGCTAGAAAGGAAAACAAAGACCATTACAGAAAAAGGTATGCAGAGTTAAAAAAGTTTTCCTGAAAATATTTAGGGAGGGAATAAATATGTGATGAAAAGAGATATTTTGTTAACATTTGTCACATTCATAGCATCGAGTCTGGTGCAGAGCCAAAAATCAATGTTACTGTCTTTCTCTTTTCCCACCCAAAAATATTATGCTTCATTGTTATGTTTCATTCAGGTTATTAAAGGCTTTTAACACCAAGCCTGCTTGAAGATCAGAATACTGATGTATCTGAATCATCAAAACATGTAAGAAAATTGTGTACAAGTATATTTGGAAGATTTTTTAAAGCTTTTTTTCCCTGAATGTGGTATAAGGCAGAACAGTTTTCCAGTAAGATAATATTTTCAAAACATTTGAAACTTTGAGAAGTTTCTTCTCAAAGTTGGAGAAGTTCTTATCTGCATATATATTTAAATTTCTTAAATGATTTACCTATATAACTACATAAGTAGTTGCTAAAGATTAAGATGTATCTTATGATTCACATACCATGGAAGACAATGACAGAAACAGACACACCCCAGGAGAAACTGAAAAAACCATAGCTTCTCCAACAGCAGAGATGTTTTAGGTTACTGGTGGAAGCCTTTTGCTCAATAAAGATTTACATGATGGGACTTCCTTTCTTACTATCTCTTGAGTTTTAAATTATTTTTTTGAAGTGTAAGAAATATTACAATCTATGCAGATTTCCTTTAAGCTGCATTCAAAGGAAAGACAGCAGATAAGTTTTGAAAACCTACTAGCCATAATTTTAAATTCAGATTTGACTGTGGAGTCCTACCAGGCAGATTTGCTGATTACAACAAAACACAGTTGGCCAAATCAATATGAATGAAAATTTTAATAAGAATACTTTTCTGCTGGCATGCAGCTACTTTACTCGTTTTCTTGAAGAGATTTTAATGTCAACATTCCAAAGATGTCTTCCTCTATTTTGGCTTCTTTGTGAACAGATACTATTCTGCATTGTATTAGTCATGCATTGCTAGGGATTTCTTTGCCTTTAATATCTTTGGCATCTTACTTTTTTGACATTCTATTAAGGCTCATTGTTTAATTTTTTCATCCTTTCTAATGCTGTATTTACATCAAGAAAACATAAACAGCATGCAATTTAGTAAGTCACTCTTGCTTTTCTGTACATCTTTTATCTAGCTGTTGTATCCCCAGCCCTTTCCTACCGGGCTTGTAGCTTATGGGCTCAGAGCTCGTAACTTTTCACAAAGCATAATGCACTCATGTGCACAGTCCTTTGCATGAATCTGCAGAGTTGGCATTACTTAGGTCTGACTCTGAATTAAACCTATCAGGGACTTGCTTATTTTAAGCAAAACAGCACCATGAGTTTTATGAATCAAAGGACTAATGAGCCCATCTGTCATATTTTGCAAGAATGCCTCAGTGAAGCACTTTTCTGACTTTAACTGGCACTGGGAAATTACTACATGTAAATAGACTCACTGAGATGTCAAAACAGGAGTGTAGAGTAAAGGAATGGCTGTATAGTTTCTCCACAGTTTTGGTTGGGTTTAGAGCTTTGTTAGACAGTTTGGAGAAGTCTGGGCGCTAGAGGTTAAGTAAGATGTTCAGGATATGAAGGGGGTGAAAAGGAGTATGAAAGGGCTGGAAAATAGAATCTTCTCTCAAGTTAGCGGTTATGAGGTTTAGAGATTATTGCTGAGCTAAAAGGAAGCCTAAAGAGTAAACATGCCTCAGATAACACTATGAGTCTATTGGTGAAGAACATTTAAAATACTTGCTTTAGAGGTGGAAAACATAATGGCTTTCCATTTGAGAACTTGTGAAGGAACATGCTTTCCATTAAAATATTTAGGCATTTCTCCAAAGAAGATATACAGATTGCCAGCAAACATATGAAAGGATGCTCAACATCACCAATCATTAGAGAAATGCAAATCAAAACTACAATGAGGTATCACCTCACACCGGTCTAAATGGCCATCATCAAAAAATCTACAAACAATAAATGCTGGAGAGTGTGCGGAGAAAAGGGACCCTTCTTGCACTGTTGGTGGAAATGTAAATTGATATAGCCACTATGGAGAACAGTATGCAGGTTTCTTAAAAATCTAAAAATAGAACTACCATACGACCCAGGCATCCCGCTACTGGGCATATACCCTGAGAAAACTATAATTCAAAAAGAGTCATGTACCAAAATGTTCATTGCAGTTCTATTTACAATATGCAGGACATGGAAGCAACCTAAATGTCCATCAACAGATGAATGGATAAAGAAGATGTGGCACATATATACAACGGAATATTACTCAGCCATAAAAAGAAATGAAATTGAGTTATTTGTAGTGAGGTGGATCGACCTAGAGTCTGTCATACAGAATGAAGTAAGTCAGAAAGAGGAAAACAAATACCATATGCTAACACATATATATGAAATCTAAAAACAAAATAAAACAAAAAAAATGTCTGAAGAACCTAGGGGCAGGAGAGGAATAAAGACGCAGATGTAGAGAATGGACTTGAGGACACAGAGAGGGGGAGGGTAAGCTGAGATAAAGTGAGAGAGTGGCATGGACATATATACACCACCAGATGTAAAATAGATAGCTAGTGAGAAGCAGCTGCATAGCACAGGGAGATCAGCTCGGTGCTTTGTGACCACCTAGAGGGCTGGGATTTGGAGGGTGGGAGGGAGATGCAAGAGGGAAGAGATATGGGAACATATGTATATGTATAACTGATTCATTTTGTTATAAAGCAGAAACTAACACAGCATTGTAAAGCAATTATACTCCAATAAAGATGTGTAAAAAAATATTTAAGTAAACTCTTGATGCCTGGTTGAAACGATTTCTTCTTTAACTGAAGCACACTTGAATCTCCCCTTTTTGATTAGCTTTGTGATAATGCTTCCGTGAATTTTTAAAGAAGAAGAAGATGAAGATGAGGATGATATGGAACATCACTGAGTGACCATAATGTCTCTGGCATTACGCTAAACACATTGAGCCATAATCGGTTAACATCAGGAAGGCTTTCTTTTATAGATAATCAGTATTTTTGTTCTATAGAGATATGTACCAGTGATGGTTCTATTAGGGAAGGAGAAACTTTGAGACATATGGAGTAAGAAATTCATTTTGGAGATTAGATTCTCCACAATTATGAAAGAATGCACAAAAGGAAAGATTAGGAAAAGTATGGTTGGAGGATCAGAGAAAAGTCACTAACAAGGAATCACAGACCAGAGTTAGTGAAAGCTATAGAAGACTGTTTCCTCTGCATTCGGGATGGGACAGGCTATAGATCAGCAGGATAGGTAATTTTGAATAAAATCTGTATCTAAAATGAGAAAAATGAAAAGTAAGTAAGAAACCGTGAGGACAAACCGAAACCCACAAAGATAAACTAAAACCCATACCTGTCATTCATTGCTTTTCTTATTGTTTCTAATGCAACGTGTAGCCTTAAGTGACCTGCAGAAGAAGCAGGGACCCTTCACCTTGGCACTGCAAAGGAGCTTGACCCACAGCTTAAAGAACCAGAAGGAACTCTGTGCTGGCTGCAGCCCCATGCTGAGATGAGCTAGCCAATCAGCAACAATGTGAAATCCACAGTTATGCCTAGAGCCATGGCACCAGCCTCCTAGTTTACTAGCTACTGTTTCACGTCCACCTTCCAAATCTCACTCATTTCTTTTGGGGCCAGCCTGGCCTAGAACCCTACAGAGAAGGGCATTTGAAAAATCAAGTTAATTTACCTAAATTTACACATGTGAAACCACTGAGTTTACTGTTTAGACCTAGACTACTTGAATCTATTTCCTGAATCTGGTGTTTATTGGCTTTAATACCTTAGGCTAGTTACTCAAATGTTCTGTGCCTCAGTTTCCACACCTCTCAAGTGGGAATAATAGTAGCACCTAACCCACAGTGTTATTATAAGAATTAAATAAAATAAAATACACATGTAAAGTTCCTAGAATGACACATAGTGTAGTAAATGACCATTAAATGTAAGAAATTATCTTTGTGCTTTATCTCATTTTACTCTATTTAAAAAATAATCACATGAAATAAAGATCTGTTCCCAAATGACATGTTTCTTCTCTGAGTTAGACCATACTGTGATTTTTAAAAATCATAATACAACAAAATATCAAGACTCCAAGGGTTTCATCTTCCCTTTATTGTCTATTAAGGGTAGTACGTTGCTTTCAGCCCTCTGCCTGAAGGCAGAAACAACAATAGTGTGAGAAGTCTTTTGTTCAAAGCTGGCATTATAATTTTCAGTGGACATAACTGAAGAGATGTGTCAACAATAATTTTTCTTGGGGCAGTGAATGTTGAACTTAAAACATACGAAGAAATGTACTTACAGTCTCCATGAGACTTAATCCATTATCTTTCTGGGCAGAATTTGATATCAGAAAAATGTTATTCAGACCTTAAACAAAGGAGCAAACTATTCCATAAATAGATTAAGGAGAAATACATTCAATATAGTGAAAGCACAATCCCCAAACAAAGTATGGAAATTGCATATGTTATCTATTTTTCTTTAATGAAATTGTGTAGTTATCTAACAAGAGAGTGCTGACCTCTGGCATCCCTAAATTAAAACACTAGGTAGAATTTGAATAGAACCCTACAAAAGGGAAAATTGTTATCTGACCAGGCATAAGAATATATGGTCTCAAAGGAGAACTTTTTCTGAAGTTTTCTCTTAATAGTTAGACAATTATTATACCCATTATATTGATGAGGAAACTGACAGGGAAATTAAGTAAAAACTATCCACAGTTTTACAGTTAGTAACAAGAAGCCAAGATTTGAACTAAAGAAGGAGGACTCAAAGTCAATGTTTTTTACAAAGCAATGCCATCCCTTCACAATCAGGATGGAGCAATGAAAACTGTGACCAAGGTCTTGGAACATAAAATTCCAGATTCTTCTACGCAAAGACCAAAAGCCTATTTGAAACGTTTAATATACTGCACATTTTTATATCATTGCAGGTCACAGTAATCCTACATTAGTGCTGTTTCCCCAAATTGGTATTTGTTAGTATTAATATTCTCAATGTTCACAACTATTAGTACATAGCATTTCCCAATATTAGTGGTATGGTATTCAATGGTATAGTGGTCCCAAGTCAGATGTTTAAAATAACAGTTAAAAAGAGAATTTCTGAGTTTCTCATGCAGCTTATTCTTTGAAAAGTCTGTGCTTTTAGAACTTCAATATGCATATAAGTCACCTGGGCATCTTGTTAAAATAGAGATTCTTGGTAAATTATTCTGGTGAGATTTTGCATTTCTAACAAGCTTCCAGATATTTTTCAGAGACTAAATTTTGAATGGTAAAGATATAACCTCTTCACATCCTCTCTATATACCTCTCGGGGGAGAAAGAAAGCCCACACACCAGGAAACTCTTTGATTATATATTGCTGGGACTCACTGCAGTGATGTCTCTAATGTAACTAAGACCCAGAGTGACATCTACATGGTGCACCCCATTGGCAGTATATTCCTCAGTGCCCAGGCCTGGCCATGCTATTTGTACTTAACAGGAAATCAGAGATCAAAAGCTGGTTTCATACAACAGCAAGATCAAGTGTGCTTGTTATATATTACACAGTTTAATCCAGTATGGTGTCATAAAGGATAACAATATCACTAAATCAAATTACTAGTTGTTTTAGGTGATATATGAGTTTTAATATGTGCAAGCTACTGTTGGTGATTGAGTTAGTATTCTATGCAACCACAAAGTGCCTTCCAATTACCTAACAAAAAAATAAAGAAAGGAAAGAGATTACAGAAAAGCTAGATAATGGTGTTAAGGACTAAATGTTTGTGTTCCTCCAAAATTCATATATTGAAATCCTAGCTCCCAATGTGACATTATTAGGAGGTGGGGGGTCTTTGGGAGATGATTAGATCATGAGGTGAAGCTCTCATGAATGGGATTAGCGCACTTAAAAATGAGACCCCAGATTGCTCTCTTGCCTCTTCTGCCACATGAGGATACAATGAGAAAATGGCCATCTGCAACCAGAAGGGGGTCCTCACCATAACCTGATCATGCTGAGACCCTGAGCTCAGACTTCAGACTCCAGAATTGTCAGAAATAAATTTCTATTGTTTATAAGCCACCCAGTCTATGGTATTCTGTTGTAGCAGCCTGAAATAAGACAAATGGTGACTTTAGCAATGTTGTTTAAGGTTGCTCTTACCGTTGACTTCATGATGCTAAAGCTGGCTAACATTTCTCGTCTAAACCATTCATTGTATAAATGCAGAAACTAAAACTCAAACAACTTACTTAAGTTGTTTAAGATAATGTTATTAGCAAAATCAAGAAGGGAACTTTAGATTTTGACTTTTAGACTGGCGTTTAGGAAAGAAAAGCCTCCTATTTACATATACATACCTCCACTATTACTGTATCAGTCAGTATAGGCTAAGTTATGCAGCATTAGAAAATGACTCTCAAGTCTCAGTGACACACAACAAACATCCATTTCTTGCCCACGTTGCATGCCCAATTTTGGTCAGAGGTTGACAGAGCAGCCCTATCTGGGCAATTGCTTTTCTCATTGCACAGGGGAAAAATAATGACTTGTTTTTACTCATATTTCATTAGTCCAAAAAATCATAACATGACAGCATGTATTTTCTACTTGCAGGGAGGAACGCAGCAAAAGTCATGGTCAATCTTGATGTCAGTGGAGCAGAGAGGGATACTTTCCTACTAGGGTAGTATAAATAATATTTTTTAAATGATACAGTCCTCTACAATTACAAATGGTGCGAATTCTGTTGTTTTGGCATAGATCTAGTGTTTATAGTATACACTCAATAAACAGCCCATAGTCAGTCTATTTTCTTTCCCTGGTGGTTCCAATTTCAACAATGTTTTCTAGCAGAGATTGGTCAGGTTTATTTTGAAGTACTTAAATGAGAGTATTCTCTCCTGTGAACAAGAATACAGCTATATGTATTTTTTATAATTATTGAGAGGGTGCCATTTTCTTTGTATTAACAAGAGGTCACGCATATGGCAACCCCGAAGCACAGGAAGGTTGACTCAAGTTTAAAGTTATAGCCCAGCCAGCTGATGTATACAGGCAGATAATTCCACTCTCACAAACTTGTGACCACTGTCATTTCTACCTATGTGACTATAAAATCATTGAGTCTACTTCACTGGCTGCAAAATGACATCATTCCAGCTGGTCACAGCAGATAAAAATAAGAGATGCAGGAAAGAGCACAGGAGGACACTTTTCAGAATAACAGACTTAACTCCCTCATGCATAATTCACAGAAGCAGCGTATCCTTTAGACCCTCTCTTTTGGATATTGTCTGCCAGCTGGTACCAAATATTAAAGAAATTAATGGATGAAATGAAACCAGAGAGGATGGTGTGTTTAGGAGAGATGGAGAGAAGGTATGAATAACATGTGTAGTTACCTTTTAGCTAAAGAGAGAGACCAGGATGCAAAGTGACTGTTTTTCTTAAATTGCTAAGCAAGCTCAACTTCTCCCAACAACCCTGCTAGGGGAAGGTTGGCTTTTCAATTCTTTCTAACAGGTTCCTTTTGAAATGGATACAGCATTTTTGGCAATTATATTCCAATTATGTTTGTGTATGTGTGAATATACGTGTGCTTGTTATTGTGTGAATGTGTATGCGATTCTGAGTGTGTGTATGTATGTGTGTATGATTGTGTGCAGGTGCATGTGTATATGTGCTTATGTGTGTGTTGTCATGTGAGTCTGTGTGCATGTGTGTTTATATGTGTGTAGGCTGCAGTTCTGACTGATACATAAAGCTGTTTATGATGACAACATTCTCCTCATTCTTTTCTTTTTTTTTAAATTTTCATTGGAGTGTAGTTGATTTACAATATTGTGTTAGTTTCAGGTGTACAGCAAAGTGAATCATTTATACTTATACATACATTTACTCTTTTTTTTTTTTAGATTCTTTTCTCATATAAGCCATTACAGAGTATTGAGCAGAGTTCCCTGTGCTATACGGTAGGTTCTTATCAGTTATCTATTTTATATATAGTAGTGTGTATATGTCAATTCCAACCTCACAATTTATCCCTCCTCTCCCTTATCCCCTGGTAACCATAAGTTTGTTTTCTACATCTGTGACTCTATTTCTGTTTTGTAAATAGATTCATTTGTACCATTTTTTTAGATTCCACATATAAATGATATCATATGATAATTTGTCTTTCTGTGTCTGACTTACTTCACTCAGTATGGCAGTCTCTAGGTCCATCCATGTTGCTGTCATTATTTTCATAATATGGATCAATTCACATTGAGCAAGATTAGTTCCTGACAATCTATTTGGATCATTGCACTGAAGAGTTTATTTTCTAGATCAGAAACACCTAGAGGATACAGACATCTGAGAGAGTTGCCGTCTTTTTTTATCACAGGGTTATTGAGTTTGAATTTAATTGAAGTGTGAACATAACAAATCTTGTTCAATGTAGATACTAACTTAGTAGTAGGAATCTTAAAATGTTTCTAAAGTAGCGTACTTTTTAGTAGTCTTCTCTTGAAAAGAAATGCGGTAGCTATTTTAATTGCATTCCATGGTTTAATTGCACATTTTAACTACATAACTATGTTTGGGAATCTCTCTGTAACATCTCTGTTTATTCATTATCTTCAGAGACCTCCGTCAAGCTGTCATTGCACTTGCTTATTTGCTCTGGCAAAATTTTTGTATAAGGGAGATGACAGTAGGATTATGTAAGGTGTTGGAATGGTTTATTTTTCCCTTATCTTCACAAAGTGGAGACTTTTTGATTGAATCTTTAATATCGTATTTTTGGTGAAAAGAGGTAAAAAATTTTAAAGCAGAAGTGTCAAATAAATGGTGATTAGGTTTACATGTCCAAAATCTTGAAACTATTTTTCAAGGCATTTTATGTAAAATTTGTCTGAAATGTTACAATCAACACGATTTTTTGATTACAGTTTATTTTATATCCACTCACTTCAAACTGCTACCTCACACAAAAACATTAATCCTACAATTAATCAAAATGTAAATTGATATGATCATTTTACCATTATCTTCAAAGAGATAGAAAGTTGACTGGCATGGCTTATTTCAAATTAACCTGGTATGAGCAGGCTTTGTCTTCAGAACTAATGTCTTAAAACCTCATTAAAGCAAAATGAAGATCACAGAAAATGTGTCCACAGTAGATAAGTACATTCAAGGTATCAGCAGGATATAAATGTGTATATTCTTGAATGAATGAGCTTATCATGTCCAATAGCAAGAGATAAAGTCAAAAGCTCTGGATATTTTAAAGTCAAAACCAACAAGAAGACATTTTTAAAATGCTTTAGAATATGCTGCAAATAGTTTGTGACTTTATCAAAGGATTTCACATTTTGGCTAAATATTAGAACTTCACAAACTAAAGAATACCATCTCCACTTTGTTAATGGTATAGATAAATCATAGGGATCGAATGTCCTTTAGACACCATTGCAGACCAGGGAGATAGCAAACTGAGCTCTCAAAACAAATGCCTTATGTTAACAGTACATCCACACATGTCCACTGTCCAAAAGATGTTTAGGATGATCTGAATTTTAATCTAGGATATCCTGGAAAATTGAAGGTTACAATGGAGTATAAATACTGTAAAATCATAAGAATTAGAAAAAATTTTTAAAGAAACTAAGAAAAAATAGACATGATATCATAATTAATATTCTAACGGCAGTCTATTAAGTTCAGAACTAATACATTCCTACACTGGAACACTCACTCATTGAAAAGAAAAATGTTATTAAAATATAGCAATTAAAGAATTTCTACTTTCAAATAAACAAGTGAGCACTTTCTAAAGATATTTTTTTAATCTTTTAAAAGTGCATCATGAATTATATTTAAATTCCTCATCAAAACCCATAGTTAAAGTTTATTATAAAAGTGAAGTAAAGAAGTAATAGGTTGATTAAATAACACAGATGTTTGTTTTCCTCTCACATATTAGCACAGATATAAAGGGCCAGGGCATGTGTCTGGCTCTGCCATTCACAAGTAGCTTCCAAGACCACTACTTTTCCCCATTTTATAGGCTTCAGGAAGAAAGAAAAAAAAATATAGCAAAGCTCCTTAAAGAGATGATCCAGAAGTTGCACATATAACTTTCTCTCATACCCCACTCTCCTGAAATTAATCACAAGGCCACATCTAAACTGAAAGAAAGCTGTTGTTCATGGCTCACAGGTAAAACTCAGGGAGTTCCATCTCTAAAAGGATGAGGGAGAATGAAAAGAGGGAAAGAGTGATCTCCACCACAGTTATGTTTATATAAATTTTTTCTTAGTTTTATGTAATCTCTCCAATGACCTAGTGTAAGAAATCTCAATTAACATATATGTACCCTACTTAATTCCTTATGTCTAACCAACTTCACCAAACTCATGCCTCTGTCATTGACTTTGCCACCCTAAAATAATGACTTAACAGCAACTTGCAGTAGCAAGTTATTTTATTTTATTTTTAATGTCAGTAGTCCCAACTCAGCAGTAGCAGCAAGAAACATTCATTAAACACATAATTCTGAATACATTACATTATTTAAGCAAAAGCTCACTACATATCTGGCCACTTCCATCTAGGAACTGACACTCAATAATAAAGGAGAAGTAAACAAAATTCATGTAAAGAAACTATGCATTTACCTAGTAAACAATATTACCAAAAGGGTTTATTTGGGTGATATCTAAAAAGACATAGTCATAAAGTGAAGTGCAAAATTTTATGTGGGAATTTTGACGTCTGGATCAAAGCTGAAAACTTTAGTTTCCTTAACTAGATGGTCTCTTAATTTGATCTTATCTTTATTCTTTCAGTTAGAAAAGAAAAGACGATGAGCTTTCTGAAACTGTTTTAATGACATGACAGTGAAAACTGCTTTAGCAAGTTAATGTGGAAAATTTGTTCTGTGGAAAAAGTATAGCTTGACCAAAGACTTTGGTGATGATAACAGGGCAATTAGATAAAAAGCACTGAGAAAATTTGACAAGTAGGCAGACTCCCTTTCAATATCAAAAAATCTTTTGACCTCCAGGCACTAAGATGATTAAAGTTCAAAAGTAGCATGGTGAGATGATAAATCCAGCCTGAGCTACAGATGTGGCCACCACAATAATATAAAATCATGGGGGTGTGAATTGGTTAGGATTCTGGATACATAGGGCGTTTCTTTGAAAATGACCTAAACTAGCAGGTGACAGGGAAGAACATACTGATATTTTTTCAAAGCTCCCTACTAACCAACTAAGATGCTATAAAAAGTGTGGTAACCCCTACAAGAAAAAAAACAATCCCTCCCAGCCTAGCTCATTTTTCTTTCCTGAAGTACAGGTCTATTTTTGAATACTGCCATGAATAGAGTTCTCTTTGGGAACAGTTAAGTGCTATGCAGTTCAGCATGTCCAGGTATAATACCTTTGATTCAAAAGTTTCATAATCAAATAGATTGGAGAGATATGCTTGGTGAGAGTGACTTTCATATGGCAAGGTAAGAAGCCACGTGTAGAGCAGGAACAAAGGATGAAGAAAGGGGAAGCATAATTTGCATCAGCAAAGGGAAAGTAAATATGATTTCACTGTAGTCAGACAAGAGAAGGATAAAAAAAAGCTGCACTGAGACTGAAAGGTCAGTGGGAGAGATGAAGGAAAAGATCTTAAGAAAATGTTTGAAAAGACCTTGTCTCACACAGGTGATTTTTAGGTGATTCTCTGAAAGAAATCTGGGAAACAAAGACTTTTTAATGTGAAGAGACATAAATTATATACTTTCCTTTGGAAGGGACCATAAAAATCATAAACTCAGGAAATTTTAGAAATGAAAGTGATTTTAAGATCAATAACTTTGTCCTCCAGATGAGAAAACTGCAGCTCAATAAGAGGTTTAGTGAAATGCCCCAGGTTGCATAGGCAAGGTCCATGTCTATATGTAAAGGTGGGTGTACTGTCTATAGGACTAGTGCATTTTTCACGTCACACCACCTTCTTTGAATGGCAAATACATTTTTTACTAATTCAAGAGATGCAGTTTTGCAATTTAAACAGAATATTTCAATGTGTAACAACTTTAAAGGATTTCTTTTTATCGTCAACCTAAAAGTAGTACAGGAATCCAACTCCTGTTTGATCGGACTGTTAAACGATGCAAGAGATTACTATAAATTGAAAGGATTTTTATTCTCTTCATTTTCAGTTTTCATGTATGTATCCGTTAGTAAACTAGTATTCACCTGAAAACATTATCCCTAAATGAACTAAGTAATATTGTGTACTCAAATTTTTTCAGAGCCAGGAAGCTTTGGTATGACATCTAAACTAATTTTTAGGTATAGTTTAGTTGAATAAACTTGAAATAGTCTTTAGGTCAGAAATTACATTGGATGGACTTTTGTGTAAAGTCTGAATTGAAGCTGAAGATTAAAGCATCCTTCTCAAGAACCTAATTGAATGACTTATAAACCAGTTATAAGCTAGCCAAAATTCACCAGCAGGGGCAAAAAAAAAAAAAAAAAAAAAAAAAAAAAAACAGAAACAAAACAAAGAAAAAACAACAAAGTTCATGGTAAAAACTATATCCAATACAAGAATATTATGAAACTCAACATGGCTCTTTTATCTATCAGTCATCTATAAACCCTATCCTCTCCACCAGTATTGCTGAAAAGAACTCCAGAAAAGTTCTAATTTTCATCAATATCCTGCAATTTGTAGAAAAGCAGGTCAAATTGGTGAGTCAGCGCCTGAGAAAAGAGAAAATATCTCAAGACTAGCAACCCCTAGTAGCTAATGATGCTAGGGTATCTAAGTGGAGACAGGCAGAAAACCACAGGGCCTTGTGATCTCTCAGTGCTATTCATCAATTTGTAAGAAAGAGTATGCAGCACAGTTGTACCTCACACACATTCACAAACAAAAAAAAAAAACCCACATTAGTACAAAGGAACCTTTTGACAGGGTGTTCAGTAAAATTGTAGAAGAGAGAAAGGAATATGAGCCATCATACAAAGGGGGTATATAACCTCCTATGGGTTACTTCTCCTCTCTCAACACCTTTCCCCAAACCCTCAGTTTACAAAAAGTAAAAAAGCAGATCATATGCATTCCTCAAACTGTTGTTCATACAAAAGCACGGAGAATTCACCCACTCTATGGGAAAGCCATGGGAAAGAGCCTAAGAGAACTAAATAAAGCATGAACCAAACAAAAAGTAATAGCAAGGCAGCCATGCAAATATACCTCAGAAGGAAAGAAGGAAGGAGGGAAGGGAGAGGGGAAGAGACTAGTTTATAAAATGTTGCCCAAAACTTTGATTCTAGAAGCAAATTCAACAAAAGGAAAGTTTTCTACAGTACTATTTATTATAAAATAAGTTAATAAGAAAATAAGTTCAAGACAATAATAAAATAATAAAACACAAAAGTAGTTAAAAGAGAAAGATTATGATTTAAAAAACCAATTGCAATCTGAATCAGCAGCATGATACAAACTAACAATAAATTACAAACAACAGAAAACAAAAAACCCAGAGTTGAATATCGTATATAATTAAAATGTATAAGGGAGTTACAGATATGGTAACAATTGGAGAAATGTATAAATAATATAAAGAAATAACTAAGAGAATCCAACCTAAAAAAAATTGGACTCCAACCCCCAGTAAGACATCTAGTAGATTGAACAACAAACAATTTCAAAACTTTAATAAAGGAAGGCTAATTTTTAAATAAAGTGGAAACTGAGAAAGGTACACAACATTCCAAGAAAACTCAATTCAGAATTATCAATGCCAAATTATTTACTATTGAACCTCATGTATGAAACAAGAATTCTCTAGGCAATCAAGCAGATATAAAACATGTCACATAGAGAAGTAAGATATGGAGTTTGCTTTAGACATTTTCCCAATTATGTTCTGTGTCAGAAAGACAATATTAGAAAAATATCTTCAGAATTCCAAGGAAAAAAAATAAACATAATGCATATAATCCCCAGAAAAGTATCATTCAAGTATAAAAGAAAGAGGAAGGTTTCTCACGTATGAATAAACTCAAGGAATATATAGAATCCATCAGCCCTAAAAATAGCACACACAGAAAAACTGGCCGACAATGATGATGCACATGCAATCAGAAGATGAAAGAAAGTCATAAAAGAAGGCTAGTTCAATACTTGGCGTCAGAGAATAGCAGAGGAATACCTACAAGCTTCTGAGGGAAAGATGATATGGCACCACAATTTTACATCCCATCAAATTTTTCTTCAAGTGTCAAAACTATAAAAAATAATACCTAGTGATCTAGAATTACAGTATCTAAGGATCCTCATTGACAAAGATGTCTAACAATATTTAAAGACCTACTCTTTTTTTCACCCCATAAGATGTTTATCAAAGTCCTCAGATATTTCACAAAGAAAGATTACTGTCCCTTGTAACACCTAAATATAAAAAGACTTATCAATTAGGTTTTAGAATACTGTGTCGAAATTATATGAAAAGTCAAAGAAAAACATACCAGCCTTGGAGTCAAGCAGATGTGTATTTCATACAGCTCTGTCATCCTTGAACCAGGAATCATAGGAGTCACCTAAGTGTTAATTGACTGACTACACTGGAGTATTTGGACACATTTCCAGAGAAAAATATCATCTGTAGAATATCCAAAAGTATTATTGATGAGTAATATTGATTTTCTTGTTTTTTTTTTAATTTAGTTTTTATTCAAGAAATGTGTCCAATAACAACCCAGTCACAGGAATTTATTAAAAGATGAAAGCTATTGGGAGTTTCTCACATTATGCTGAATAGTGGAAGAAATGTTTTATAAATGCTCAGGGCCTTAATCTTTAGAGATTGTTTGCAGTTACTACAGCTACATAGGGCAGTCAGAGTATAAAATCATGCTGAGCAAATGAATGGACTATGTTATGCACCATGATTCTTAACTCTCTGGTCCTTATGCTTCACTAATATTAACAAGAGCTTATACACTCTTAATTTTCTTAGTTTCCAATTCTTATCCTTTCATTCATTATAGGCTAAAATACATATAATCTCCCCTAGGAGTCTCCAAAAGTTCAATATTGGCTCTACCTACTCCATTTTTCACTATCTTCAAGTATCTTCCTACTTCATTATTCACTTAACTGGAATGTGTCATTCCCATCACTGAACTTGTCACGATTTTGATTTCCTCACTGAAAGCTTCATTATGAGTATTAATGATGCTGACCTATCCAGAGCTACATATTCTCTTCATTGACCATACCAGATATTTGTTCTTACTTATTTGTTTCTACTTCATCTAGATCATTTTAACTTATATGGTTGTTTTTAAATATATGTTTAAAATAAGTATTTTACTCTCCTATAAATATTCAATGACTGACTTAAGGGGGCTGGTTCTGTGACTTCCACGTTTCTCAAAGTAGAAAGTTCTATGCATAAAGTTTTTTCAAATTTACTTGTTATTTAATAAAGATGAAACTAATACACAGAGACATCAATCATATGCTTTCCCTTTCCCTTTATATATATATAAAGTGAAGAATATATATATATAATAGAAGAATGCAGAAAACTATTAACTCATATGTCTTAATCATCTAACTCTGTCAAGTTAATATGGTTCACTAATTTATTTCAAAAATTTTAAGAGAGCTGACACAATTCAAATACAGTTGAAGTCCCCTTGGTTGGTATTCCATTCCCATACTATCCAATCCCATCCCTACCTAGAAGTAATCATGATACTGAAGTTTTTATTTACCATTCCCATGTAAACTTTTATTACATATAACTGCATTACTAAACAAATTATTTTCTATTTTGACTTTAAATAGTGTAACACTGAATATATTCTTCTGCAGCTTGTTTCTTATTTTTTATTGAAATATAATTGACTTACAATATTATGTTAGCTTCAGGTGTACAACATAGTAGTTGATTTCCAGTCTCATAGTACTGTGGTCAGAAAAGATGCTTGATATGATTTCAATCTTCCTAAATTTAATGAGACTTGTTTTGTGGCCTAGCATGTGATCTATCCTGGGGAATGTTCCATGTCACTTGAAAAGAATGTGTATTCTGCTGCTTTTGGACAGAATGCTCTATCTATCTATCATCTATCTATCTATCTATCATTTATATATCTATCTATCTATCAACTATCTGATGATGGACAGGGCCAGATCCTGGGGTATAGCTTGTTTCTTTGTGTAAAAGTTTGTTTATTATTTCCAAGCTGGTACATAGAGCTCCAGTTTGTACACTTTTAACTTGTGTATAATACTTTATTATTTAAAAAGTACAAATCATTTTCCTATTGATGGACACAAGTTTTCTCTCTATTTTGTGGGGCTTAAAATAGTGTTGTAACGAATATCATCTCATAGCCTGCAACTGTTAGAGTTTCTCTAGGATGTATAGTTAGTAGACTAATTCAGGGGTCAAATTATATATGCATATTTAGTTTTGATAGATATTAGCAAATTGCTCTTCTATACGATTATTTGAATTTTCTTTCTCACAAGCGATGAATGCCACTGCTTAGTAATGCTAAGGATGTTAATTGTTGCTAGTATATTTGAGGTCAGTAATATTTCATTTTTTATTTTAATTGGAATTCCATAATTACTACTGAAGTTGACCATCTACTAAAAGTGAGAACCTATAGACACTTGTGTGATCATGTTTTATTTCCGTATTGTTTGTTTGGGTTTGTGTTTTTGTTAATTGCCTGCTGTTTGTCTTTTATGTATTAATTAGTAGAAATTCTCCATGAATTATGGAAAATATTTTTCAGTTGTAAACTATAAGGGTACTTATCACATAGGCTCTCTTCATCTCTGCAAGCTGAGGGCAGAGTTTCATGAATGTTGTACGCACACACAGGGTAAGCTGAAAGTAGGAGAGTTAAAGCCCCATAAGCTACTCTGTACCAGTGAGCAAGGCTATTTGATTAATAAACATCCCTGCTTCCTTGCCCATTAATTGTGGTAATCCTGAGGACTTTTCTCTCTGTCTCATGCAGCAGTCCCCAGCAGGATTATGTTCCTGAGACTATGGTAGTTTCTGGCTTGATTACATACTTTTATTGGCTTTATTTTCCCCACTTTTCACTTTCCAACTCATTTCATGGACTTTCCATGGATTACCTTACAAATAAATTTTAGAAACTCATACAAAAATCTTTGCTGCACTTCTGTTCTGTTGTAGCCAAACAAAATCATACACAGTAAAAAAAGAAAAGAAAAAAAAAAGGAAACAGTCCGTTTTGTGTCTTGTTTTTACTTTCTTTTTATATCTTTTGTTTAAAAATCACTCAGTGTTATTATTGGCTAAATTTATCAATATTCTTCTACCTAGTTCATCCTTTTATTTTTTAATAAAATTAAAAATGTTTATTCTTTTTTAAAAACTCCTTTAGTATCCCACATCAGGAGGACATATTCCTACATTTTCTTCAAACTTTTTTTTGCAGTTTTTCTGTATATTTAACCCACCTGGAATTTATTTTTCTTCATGATGTGAGATAAGGATCTAATTTTATTTATCCTGAGATGACTAACCTGCTGACCCAGCATCATTTCTTGAATAGCCATCCTTGTCTGACGTATTGGTAAGACTATCTTTTTGACATGTGAAGTTTCCACATATGAATCAGGATGTTTGTGGGATCTTTATTCTACTGAGATATTTTTCTACCCCTGGACCAATACCACGCACTCTTTATTATTATAACTGCTTAATGAGTTTTGTTATATGATATGCCAAGTTCCATTTTATTTTAGTAAATTTTTCAATTTCAGGACATATGATTTGTCCGTTTTTCACATTAACCTGTTTGTTTTATTTCATTCTGTCCTTTATAAATTAATGCCTTTTTAAAGGAAAGCTATTATTCCACTCATTTATTTGAACATATTAAGTATAATCACTTAAAACATATAATTTAAGGAAAATTTATAATATGAATGCTGATTTCATTTCTGAACATAAGTATATATATTTTTTATTTTCAATCTTATGTTTAATATATTATTGTCCTGTGCTTGGAACATAGTATGTGAACTCATTTTGTTATATTCTCCTTCCCTTATATAAAGTCAAAATAAAACAAAGTTCTACTCGATTTCCTGAAAGCAAATATGCTGCACCTGCATCAGCTATAATGAAGAAAACAGTCATTGTACTTCCATATTCTTGGCTCCCCAAATTCAAGTGTCATTCTCCAGGCTCCTATTGTATGGGAGGGTCTCACCTATTACTAGGATATAAATAAGATAAAGCTCTCCCAACTCCACCAGTGATGTCTCTCATTTCATGTGTATTTTAAAGGGATTAAGAATACAGTTAGTAGTAATTCAGTTAAATAAAAAATATAAATACATTCCATGACATACCTTTATTTATTTATATTTCACTTTTTACCAGCAAGGCTTTCAGAGAGCAACATGTGGTTCTTTTCCTTCAAGAGTGAAGAAAAAACAAACATGGCTCTTGCTTATTTTAGCCAATTATAAAATGCCACAATTTCAGCACATTAACCTCTGACCTAGTACTTCCTTATCTCTGGCCAGTTTTACTTGCCAAAACAAGAGGTAAATTGGTTTACTTCAGAACAGGTTTGGTTTTATTTATTAATTTTTAATTCTAAACTCATTGTTATTCAAAGTGTGGAAGTTCCCATGATAAACTGTACTTTAATTATCAGAGAACAGTCCTGGTTTTCCCATAACCACAGTTATGAGTGTGGAATTTTCAACATGTCCTCTTGTTTTTATTGGCTTTTTTTTTTTTTTTTTTTCGGTATGCGGGCCTCTCACTATTATGGCCTCTCTCGTTGCGGAGCACAGGCTCCGGACGCGCAGGCTCAGCGGCCATGGCTCACGGGCCCAGCCGCTCTGCGGCATGTGGGATCTTCCCAGACCGGGGCACGAACCCGTGTCCCCTGCATCGGCAGGCGGACTCTCAACCACTGCACCACCAGGGAAGCCCTATTGGCATTTTTAAAAAGATAAAGTCCTGGACAAGTGAGTAATGTCTTCCCCACCCAGAATACTTTCTTAAAATAGAAAAAAAAATGCTTAATTCCTCTCACAGCTGCTACTCCTGTTCATTGATAACTACATGAGGCCATAAAAAGTGGGCATATGAAGCCTTGTTTCAGTGGACTTTCCTTTAGGTTAGATCAATACTCCCTTACACTGCATAACTTCACATGGGTGACGTAATGAAGATTACAAAATTTGTGATTGTTTCAATAAGAAAAAAAATATATATATATATATGTATACAGAGATACAGAAAAAGAGAGAGAAAGTGGGATATAGGGAGGGTGGGAAGAGAGATTAAGTATTAATATATATATTAGCTTTATATATATATATATACACATACACACACATGTGCTTAAAATTTATCTTTAGAATGTCTACACCTACATAAAACAGGAAAAAATGCCTTAATAATGACTTGAGTCAGAGGGTGGAAGGTTGATCTGTTAGGGACTCTTTACAAATATCATGTGCATGTGCCCAATGATTAATTTGACTACCATGAATTTCATATTTCTTCTACCAGTTCTCAAAATGATAAAGTATCATTTTTGTTTACAACATGCAGTTAACATCATTCACACTGACAACTGGCCTGTTCAGGTGATTAACATTTACAACTCTAAGCTTCTCTGTACTCACTAATATCTTTTTAAACATTAACTGCACTTTTAAAGCTACTTAATGTATAGAGACATAATGTTGCCAAAGGGACATACACAACTCATTTACACTAACTAGTAAGACTAGTGTAGATTTGTTAGACAAGTCTTCTTGGAAAACTGGAGAGCTTGTGCTCTTCAGCTGGTGAAGCTTCTATGCTCTCTCAGAGCCCTTAGAGTAGCAAACCTTCAAAAACCAAAGATGGGCTCAAAGCGAAGTGTACCCTCAAGGCGCCATTCTCTCAGCACCTATGAAGTCATGTTTGCAGCTCTCTTTGCCATATTGGTGGTGCTCTGTGTTGGGTTAATTGCAGTGGCCTGGCTGTCAATCAGGGGATCAGAAAGAGGTAAGTCATATAGACCTGGCTACAGAAAAGTGCTCTCAGATGAATGTATACACTTTAATCTCCAGAATCCTGCCAGCATATTGTATGCATTGCTGTGCTTTCATGGCAAGGTGTTTATATTGCATCCAGATGCTTCACCGTAGTTTACTTCATAGAATTTTTTTAACATGATATATAATTCGGATTTTAATTCAGGATTCAAACATGAGACTAAGTTTTTAAAACAGAAAATGATAATGTTCTCAGTTCCAACATATAATAAAGTAGGTTCATAGCCTGTGGGTCTGTTCTGATAGAATTTAAGTCATAAACCTATTCAAACATTGTTGACCATAGAAGAAGATAAGTAGGCCAAGTTAAAGAAAAAATATTGTTTATTTCTAGAGAATTATATGTTTATTCTCTTATTAGTACAACAATTTGAATTGCAACAGTATAAGGCAACTTGAATGTAATTGTGGATTTATAAAGATCTCAAGTTGCCTGAGTAGCAATTTGTGATTGACAGAAAGAAAAAAGAAAAGGTAATTCTTATTTAGAGCTAAATTACCTGTACCAACTGCTTTTAAAAGATCTCCAATTGTATTATCTTGTTACAACAAACCTATGAGTTAGTTTTTATTATTACCCTCCTTTTATAGGTGAAAAATCAGAGACAGAGAATTTAGGTAACTTGCTTAAATTTGCAACATTGCCAGGTGGTGCAAACTAGACAGTCCAACTTTAGAACTTGTGCTCTTCTTTACCATTTATTCATTTCTAAGATAATTTTTTAAAAATGGC
This sequence comes from Globicephala melas, assembly GCF_963455315.2. Lineage (NCBI taxonomy): Eukaryota > Metazoa > Chordata > Mammalia > Artiodactyla > Delphinidae > Globicephala > Globicephala melas. The sequence continues at coordinate 25,263,287 of NC_083317.1, forward strand.
AGCATAGCAGAAACTTGGGTATTAGATTTATTTTTTCTGAGAACATTTTCACATTTTTTAAAAAAATGATGAATTATATATAGGCATATTAATTCCTTCTGAAAACTCTCAGGGCAAAACCTTTTATATGTGAGTGATTTGGGTTTTACCAAGAAAACAAAATGCTCAGCCTTTGAGTTAGTTATTTTCCCTTAGTAAATAAGTAAATTAGAATGTAATAAATATGATTTATAGTTTTATAAAATAAGTCCCATATAATTTCTGGTTTATTTAACTACTATAGCTACATACAGGAATATATTTTAAAGAGAAAGAAAGCTTGTGATATTTTATATAATTAAAAGAACAATTTAATAAATTATAGAAATTCACTGAGACTTTTAGAAAAGAGGCTGCTTTGGTCTTACTTAAATACTGTGAATAACTTCAAGGATATGTAATTATTTGGAAGTCTATTGGAAGCCTTGATGCTCAATAAAAATACAAAAGTTAGTTATTTTACCAGAAAAATAAAAAAATAAATATTTATAAATAAATATGATTTAATTGTGAACAACTGAATATAAGAAGGGATTTGAGATAGGCAATAATAGAACACTAGAGGATATAAGACATTCTACTTTCAGTACATACTTTTACTTTTATATACTCTTAACACTTTTTATTGGAAACCATTGTAGACTTTTAAAAAGTTGCAAAAATTGTAGACATTCATCCAGCTTCCCCTAATGTCAATATCTAGTACACACATAGTATAATTGTCACAACCAAGAAATTAACATTGTTACAATGTTATTAACTGAACCAAACACTTTATTCAACTTTCACCAGTTTTACCACTAAGGTCTTTACCTGTTCAGGATCCAGTGCAGATTCCAACACTGGGTTTAGTTATCATGTTTCCTTAGTCTCCTCTAATCCATGACAGTTCCTCAGTCTTTCTTTGCCTTTCACTTTTAAATATGCAAGTCTAAATGTTATTTTGAATATTTAAAAAACAAATGAAATAGTACTAATAATGTTACATCAATTATGCAATGGTAACTGTATAGACGAAGTGCAAGTTTATTGTTTAAAGTAATAATTCTACAGTTCCTTCTGGACTAGGAGATTTGTGTCAATATATGACAGATCTTGGGTTCTGAAGTCAGTCAATCCTTTTTCTAAATTCCAGATCTGTCACTTTTATCACATTGGGAAATTTTCTTAGTGAATCTAAGCCCAAATTTCCCCATCTGGGAAAAGAAGAAATAACATCTTCTCATACCAGGTCAATGCATCATTATTATTACATTTACTAATGATTTCATCATTGTGTGAGTTTCACCTGAAGCAATTCATTTTAAATATAAATATATATGCAAAGAAAATAATCTCATAATGGGATTGTACTGGCCTTAGTGGCACATTTTATTTCCCATGTTTGTATTCAGTTTGTTAGCTTTTTTCTTATATTGTTTCATATTGAGATAATAAATTTTCTGCAGCATTCTCAATAACTTCTCCAGTAATGACAGTCTCCATCTAATGGCAAAAGGTCATACATGCCAATTTTATAATTATTAGAATGAGAGAAATAGTTTCAAAACTATGCTCCAAAGTAATACACACACTGAAATCTTCACAGCAATCCACATGTAGAAAATGAACAGTGTCCCTTGATGCCAGGTGTTCAAGAAGTATCTGAAAGTAACTACAAAACTTTTAATGGTCCACTTCTCATATGTTTCCCTGAATCAGTTCCCATGATTGGTGGAAGTTGATCATCCCTGTATCTTCTAACAGAAATCTCAATGACAAAGAAACAAAAACCAAACAAAACTTGGAAGCTTGGAGAGTTGGTTAGACTTCAAAGAAAAGAAAAAAAAAATAATGGGATAGAGAAGAAGAAGTTTAATATTCAATCTTTTAAAACAACTAGATAGCTAAAAATATAAGTTAAAAAATAAAAAACAGCTGGTGATGAAACGCGAAGACTGCAAAGAAAAAAATCAAGAACTCCAGGGCCAGCACATTAAGCAAGAACTTTACTTCTATGTCTTAACCGGAATGTGCATATTTTCTCTTATTCATTATTCACATTTTCAGTGTTTTGTTTCTTATTAATTCATCTAGATGCAGCATTTGGAAAAAGTCATGAAGCCAGAGGGACATTGACAATAACATCCGGAGTTACATATAATCCTAATTTGCAAGACAAACTCTCAGTGGATTTCAAAGTTCTTGCTTTTGACATTCAGCAAATGGTAAGAGACCTTCTTTCCTCAACTAGTTTAAAATTTCATAACATAGTTTCGCTAACCACTTGCCAAAAGATACATAGATCTTGTTCTCTTTGAAAAAAATTAGTCAATAAATGTAAAGGTACTTACATTTACATTTACTCATACTTAAATGTATGAGACCCATCATCACAGAGAAGGAAATCACTCCAATACAGTTCTAAGTAGAATATAAAGATTACTTTGTTTAAAATTTTAAACAAAATCTTAAATTTAATATGCCTTTTCTTAACCTTTTCTTTTTTTAGATAGATGATATCTTTCAATCAAGTAATCTGAAAAATGAATATAAAAACTCAAGAGTTTTACAATTTGAGTAAGTATAGTTCAAAATTTTTCTATAGATAGAAAGCACAGGATCACAAAATAGTGATCTTTTTGTTAATATTTGTAAAAGAGTGTCACTATTTTTAGGAGAAAATGGAACATTTTGAATTTTCAACATTTTCCAGGAGGATTGAGAAAAGTGGCATAGTATAAACTTTTATATTTGTAACAAATAATAATAATAATGCTAGATAATTTATCTCATATTAACATGATTCTCTCTCCTAAGTGCAAAATCTTTCAGAGACACATGGAGAAGGCTGAGGTTGACTGCATACAGATGCCTAGGAGTCTTGACATTTAACCTATATCAAATAGAAGCCATAGGGTACTCCAGGTCATTGGAGAATGCAGTGAGCCTCACTTTATAGAAAGACTAATCTCACTTTATAGAAAGACTAATTGAACCTGAAAGCCTGGCACCAAAGATACTTGGTACATGGTCTTCACAAAAGTCCTGACATTAGTAAAAGGGTCCTTAGTTCTCAATGACCAAATAGAGGTAGGGACGTCAAGTCAAAGGAAAAGAGATTATGTTTAGAAAAAGAAAAACAATGACAGAATTAGTTAATGGGCAGAAGGAAACTTTGGGCCTTGCCATTTCTTGTTGGAACAAAATGTATCCACTTAGTGGAAGCCACCATGAAAAAAAGCACAAAGATTCATTTTATACCAAAAAAAAAAAAATTAGAACTCTGTTTCCTTCTTTCTCACCTACTTATCTATCTATATTTATCATTCTTTATCCCACTGCATATTCATGAGATCATAGTCTCAGTAGCCAGTCCACCCTCCCTCCATCTACTGGCTTCATTCTTATCCACAACACAGAGGCTTTGACTCCTGTTTTCCAGGACTTATGATCTCTGATAGCCTCTTTCATGGCCTAATTTTAGGGCTATAATGACACAGGTGAACTCTCAGGAAAGGTTTTTATTATTTTCTTTTGTTTGTGTGTTTTCCTCAAAGCACTGTTTTAAAATATTTATTCAGTATTTATTCTGTGAACGTAAAACCATGCATGAAAGATTTTATTTCACTTTATTTCTCTGCTTTGGAATGAGTGGAACCAATTTCTCTTTTGCAGTTTTGGAGAGGATTGACCGTGGAGATCTGCATTAAATCTTCAATTCAAATTTAGTTCTTAAAGGTTTTAGAACTAAAACCTTGCTTAAGGAGAGGTAACCCTGGTCCTTCCTCGCCTTCCTCAGGCTCTAACCAGTGAAACCCATGCAAAGCACAGTATCTAGTTCAGAGTTTATTAGGATAGTTTTGCTAATGGAACTCTTTGTCTTCTCTTGTTTACAACATGCTGGATAACTTTGTTTTTACTAGATTGGGAAAATTTGCTGAATATAGACTTTTATATAAGGTCTGGTGATTTATCAAAACCCGAGAATTTTCTTTGATATTTATTAAGTAAACTTATGTTTCTCTAGATAGTAAAATCACTATATGTGAAACTGTAAATTATTTGAGCTAAGGAATTATTTCTTTCCCTTCCTTTAAACTACCTAGGAGACTAATATAGTTCCTAAGCCTTGATACATATTTTATAACAATTCTCAAATAATATACTTCATCAGTGTAGAGAGACTTTCACCTCATTGTAGCTGAACTACTTTTAAATCAGAAGTGAGTTTTTAAAAGATGCAATGCAAAGGAATTTCATGAAAATGTCTGTAATATAAATTACAGGTAGGTACTTTGGGAGACAGAGAAGAAAAGGATGAGAAAAATTCAGAAGCAGGAAAGAAAGTAACAAGCAAACGTTTAGGTTTACTTTAAATAATCATATTTAAAATGACATATTCCACTTATAGAAAAAATTGACAGACTCCTAATTCCTTTTGTAAATTATTTTCACCTTAAACTCCAATTGATAAAATCAAGACACAGAAATAACTGACTTCTCAACTAACTAACAATAGCCACACCAACTGTGAAAAATACATCTAAAGATCCTTTAAAATGCCTATTTCCTTTTTTGTTACTGATTTTACTGAAATACACATCCCATTCTTGTGTACATGGTCAAGTTATAGCACTCAGAATACTAAACTTAGTCATTAATCTATCACTTCTTCCTTTTAAAAATATTATTTAATGTCAGATCTTGCTCCCCCTGCTAAGTTGTGTGTGTGTGTGTGTGTGTGTGTGTGTGTGTAGAGCCACTCTACAGGACAAGCAAATGGTTTACACTCATCTGGGAACACTTTCTATTATTCTGCTTTGTGGAAAGCACTTTGACTCAAAGAGCATTTAGGAGTTGATTCTTCTAATAAAGTGCTGTTTACACTTTATGGCAATATGAAGCTTATTTTGCCCTTTGAGCACAGATAAGTCGTCAAGTTAGGAAAGGAAAGACTTTTGTTTACTCAGCAACCCTAGAGGTTATCAGTATCATTAAGGAAAATAAGAGATAAGAAACATTTGATTTATTGCACACAGGCTCTCTGTATAATGATAGGATTTATCTGTTAAAAACAAAAAAAAAACAGACTCAGATATTCCACTGGAACAGTACTTTGAAATGAAAATGGCCATTGTTTTTTTTTTTTTTCCCTAAAGGAAGAATTCACATTACCTTAATAAATAAATTCAATTTCACAGCAGTGATAGAGATCATTATTAAACTACTAACATAATATAGCTTCCTTATTACATGAAACACAAAAGTTTATTATGGGTTTCCTGATTTTTACTGTATATCTCTCTTATCTCAACATTTACTCTGAGTAAGAAACAAATTTTAAAGAATACAACTGTATGTGGATATAGGATCTGTCACTCCTGTCCTTGCAAAGTATAAATTATTAAATTCAATGTATAATTCACAAGTAAGAAAACACATCTTTCATACAAAGATGTTTTATGCCTGAGGATGAACTTATCCAGTTACTTTCAACTCAGTGAAAGAAAATTCCAGATTTGTATGCTCTCTACAAAAATTACCTTACCTCTTTTACTCCCTAACTCAAATAAAATAAAAGCAAGTGGTCAGTCAAACTTAATATGTGAAAGTTACACAAAGAGAAAAATCCGATTTCATCAGAATTAAAGCTATCTGCTGTGCAACCAAGGAGGTAAAGATTAGAAATTGAAGACAGAGAAACTAATGGACTTTGCTCACTCTCACTTTATCTTTACCATATTGAACCCTGTCCATTTAAGAATTTTGGGGGGTGACGTTTGTTAAGGAGACAATGAAAAGGAGGAAGCAGAGGAGGAGGAAGAGATGGAGGATGAGGGAAAATGGGAAGAAAAAGAACAGGTGGCGGGGAGGAGGAGGGAGAAAGGGAAAGGGACAGGAAGAGGGAAACTTCTATCTCTCAAAGTGTGGCGGCAATAAAATATCCATCCTCCCCCCCCCCCCCAATTCCAACTAGCTATTTTCTGCATCTTTTTAGATATAAAGTTCTGGTAACAATGTAAGATGATAAAAACCTGGATCTGCATCTAGGCAAATGTGTTGTATTGTCTTTCCTATTGACAAATAGTTCATAATGGTGTTGATAGCAGTGGTATGTGGGGTGGGGATGGGAACTATAGCAAAACACATCAGGGAAACAGAGGTTCTGGGTTTTATTCCTTTCTCTCTCTCTGATATTAATAAGCTGTATAACTCTAGGCAAGGTTACCTATATTACTCTGAGTCTCATTCTCCCTATTTATAAAATTGCAATGTTGGCCAACATCAGATGCAAAAATAGAGTCATCTCCCTTTTCTTGAGCATCTGTTTAAATAAATATGGATGAGGCCTGAGAGTTGTATGCCAGTTAAGATTTTTTTAATTGCAATTAACAGAACATGTGACTAAAAGTGCCTTAAACAACAAGAATTTACCATCTGACATCACAAGAAATCTGGAGGTTTCAGCAGAGGTTAATTCAGTGGAACAATGACAGAGATATAATCAAGAATTTAGGTGGTTTCATTGTTTTATTGTACTATCTTTAGCTTGTCAATCATAGCTTGCCTCATGGTCCCAACATAGATGTGACAGTTCCAGCAATCACATGTATACATAATAACATTCAACAAAGAAGAGTAGTAGTCCACTATGAACCTTTATTTGATTAAATATAGAGAAGTTTTCAAGAAGTTTCCGATCAGCATCCCCTCATGTTCCATTGACCAGGGCCTCATCATATGCCCATGAATAAAACTATCATTGACATGAGAAATGGTTGGAGAAGCCATGAGAAAATGGAGAGTTATTCTCAAACAAAATTAGAGACCAGCCAGCATGGAAAAATTAACAAGTGTGGAAGAATAGATAAAAACAGTGTCTGTGATGAAATCTATTTTTATCAAGGACAGCAGTGATTCCATGTGCGGGTAAATTTGGGAACCCGGACCTAAATAGTTACTAAGGAGCCTTGCCATTTACAAGATTTGGATACTCTGATTTAATCAGATGATTGGAAAGTTAAACATTCTAACATTTTAAAATAATATATCTAATAGAGGTGAAATGTGCAATTATTGATCAGAGAATCCTGTTCACATCAATCATGAAAAGCTAGCTACATAAAAAGGAATCACTTCTGTTAAACGATGAACCTGAATAGTAGCACAGAAACCAAAAAGGAATATCCTACCGAGAGGAAATGCTGATCTGCTGTGATCTTTCAGGAACATTTTTATCCTGTATATAGTCTTGGAGGAAAAAAAAAAAAACATTTATTATAGGTTTTTATCAAGACATATATACATACAGATACATAAAGAACTCTTCAGGAGTTGATGAAACCCTTCAAGAAACTCATTAACTTAAAGATATCACAAGGATATCAATGTGAATGTGTAAATTTCAGAACCAGCAAACATGCCATGCAAAATCTGGTTCTCCTTGGTCTGCCTCTTAAGGGTCCAAGTAAACCCTGAGTACCCCCAGCTTACTGAAGGATACAGAATGAAGACCAGAGCTAGAGTTTGTTTCCCAAGCAGTTGTATCCTAAAAGCACAGTAGCAAAGTAGAAATGTAGACAGAAGAGCAAAAATCTCTCCAGTATTTCTAGTGGGCCCAAACTTTATTCATTTTTATGATTCTTTAAACTGTAAACAAATCACCAGTGAAGAAAACTTTGAAAATGCATATTTCAGAGAAGGCGATGAAGTAAAAGAGAAGATGACTTGGGTCATGTACTTGAACTCTAATGTTACGGTCGGAGACGAGTAGGCAAGATAATCCCAACACTTGACCATGAGACAGAATATCCCACAAATTCCCAATAATCCACTTATGCTTGTCTTCTTTCTACCCTTCTAAATCAGGGCATATTTTATTTATTTTATATTAAGAATATAGAAGAAAAAGTAGATATAAATTAGTTGCTATAAGCTTGCTATCAAGCATTCGTAAACTATATAGAAAATTTTTCTCTGAAATCAGTGAAACTACTTTAGACCTATTCCTACTTAGAAGTCATCTATGAAAAATTACAAATTCACATTCTTCATTATTTCAAACAGTAAAATAAGAATAAATGTCATGATACCATGTGATTTGGTTTAATTTGACACAAGTATCTGTGGTCTAGCCTAGGGATTAGCATGCTAATGTGGAACTCAGAAAAATCAGGTTCTAATCTGGATATATCTTGTGTTCTTGGAGAAACATTGTCTTTAAATTTCTTTCTTCCACCTGTGAAATAAAGATAATATTTGATATGACCTACCTTGTATAGGTGTAATAAGGATTAACAAGGGGATAACCGTGGAGAATTTCAAAGACACCTTACATAAATTGAACACAAATCATTTGAAGAAGGCTAACTTTTTTCTCTTATGTCATTTTTTTGCTTTGCAGAAATGGCAGCATTATAGTCATATTTGACCTTCTCTTTGCCCAGTGGGTGTCAGATGAAAATGTAAAAGAAGAAATGATTCAAGGCATTGAAGCAAAGAAATCCAGCCAACTGGCCATTTTCCATATTGATGTGAACAGCATTGATATTACAGGTACCTGTGAACATTATTTGATTTCTTTGAATTGTTAAGCTATGAAATTAAAATTCTAGCTATGTATCAGGGGAGCAGTGGGATCACCCTGGACTTTAGAAACCTGTCTTATTGACTGAGGTAACACATTTACATAGTAAAAATAAAATATGGAGAAACTGTTTTGGAGAAAAATGTCAGTGAGAAAATGTTTGTAAAACATCAAACATCAAAAAGGTTCTGAAAATACTGGCATGCATAAATGTTTGTGGGTCTGATCACACTTTTGCCATTGGCCAAGCACACCCTGACTTTCCAGGAACCCTGCATTGGAAAGTGACACATTACTTTGTGATAGTCATATAGATATTATTAGATTACATAGTCAAGTGGCAAATCCAGTCTCTGACTGAGGACTTAAAAGAAGGGCTTCCCTGGTGGCTCAGTGGTTGAGAGTCCGCCTGCCAATGCAAGGGACACGGGTTCGTGCCCCGGTCCGGGAAGATCCCACATGCCACAGAGCAGCTAGGCCCATGAGCCATGGCCACTGAGCCTGCGCATCCAGAAAACCTGTGCTCCGCAACAGGAAAGACCACAAGAGTGAGAGGCCTGCATAACGCAAAAAAAAAAAAAAAAAGGAAGGAAAGGAAGTAAAAAGAGGGGATTATGAGTTTGATTCATCCCAGTTACTTATAAAAAATAAAACTTTATTTTAAAATGATAAATAATTTTAAGATAAAAATAATCAAAGGGGAAGAGATATAGGGCATCAAATATAATAGCAAGACAATAATGCCTATCAATGTTAGGTTATTCTAAATTTTCCATTTTGGTTATTTCCCATTCAATTTAATTCAACAAACATGTATACATGTATACTGAGTCCTATTTTGGTTGAAAACAATAGTAAGTTGCCAGGCCCATCCAGATCCACAATCTCTTATCTGTAAACCTTCAGGCTAAATATGTTTTAGAATTCAGAAATTTTTAGATGTTAGAAAGCTCATCAATATATAAATATCCACATCAAGTGGAATAAAGGCAAACAGCTTATTGCCAGTTCAAATAGTTTTGCTTCAGAATGAGGTGTCAGTATAGATTTGCCCTTAAAGGAAACATAAAAAAACATGCATTTTTAAAATTTTGTTATAGTGGATACAAAATTGCAGACCTCGAGTTGCTTTCCTTTACAACATGGGTTCATAAAGCACAGTACTCCTTCACTAAGCCCCCTACTATATCCTGCTGTGCCTGTTCAGTGAGAAGACAGCTCAGGCTCTTAAGTGCTTCTTCAACTGATGGTTTGGTCCCCTCTGGCATAGCTGCTGGAGCAGAGACTGTTTTGGATTTTTGTCTGATTCAAATGAGCTGAAAACTACTACTAACTATTATTAGCTACAACAGGTGGTTTTTCTATCAACACATTTACTCCTCATACCAATCTTATTACACAGTATCTTTACTACCCCCATTTTACAGATGAGACAACTAACATACAGAAAATTTAGCTATTTCGAGGTGGATTGAGGATTCTGACCCACGCGGTCTTAGCCTAATATCTGCGCTCTTAGCACTTATATTAGAGTTTCTTTGTAATAGTTTTGTCTTTAAACAATGTTGATTATTTTTCAATAGTCAATTTTCTTCTAGAAAGGTGGTATCTTGCTATCTTTATTTGAATAGGCATCAGTTTCTGGAGGTCTGCTGAGGCAAATGAATTGACAGGTGTGCTGAAACTTATTTTCATGACTCTATGGTGGGACTATTTGGGAGAGGGGAGTTTGTGGTTTTAAAACCTTTATTTATTCAATAAAACTATATCCTTTGAATTAACTTAGAATAAGGATCATAAATGCAATAAACTATATCACAACATCAACTCAAGAATATGATCCAGAAGTTGAAGTTACATTTAACTTGTTGAACTACATTAAAACACATTTATAAACATAATTAATATAATTAACATAATCAACATAATTAATTTTAGGTATTTAAGTTTAATATTCACTTGCATCATGTGAATTTTCAAATTTATTACATTTTTAAATTGGTTAATAATTTCACAGATACCTTTGATTTTTATATAGTATACTGTCAAACCAAACATAGTGAAAATTAAAATATTATCTTCTTTATGAAAATATCTTATAAAACTTATTTTATCTTCTTCATCAATAATCTACCATATAACATTTATGAAACTGCTATAGATCTTTTAGAAAGAAGACAGTGCAGTAATGAAGAAATAACGTAATAAACAATCTAGTTAGTAGAAGAGGACATACCTCTTAACCCACTTACCATAAATATTGTTTTGAATGAAAACAAATTCATTAGATCATAAGATATGATTTTCTTTATTTTTAATATAGTCATCATTATATCTTTAAAAATATTAAACATGTTAATGGGTGAAGAAAATAGCTAGTTTTTATCTTTTATGTGAAAAGCACTTTATACTTAAACAGTACTTAGTTCCCTGTAGATATTATCATGTGTAAGATTATTTTGGCATCCATTTGTTTCAGTGCAAAACAATTGATTCTATGTCTGACAAGATATGGTGTGTTATATTGTCTCTCTTAAATATAAATTATTCTATATAATTATGATGAATAAATAGATATCTTTCTTAAATGGGTAAAATAAAGCAAATATTTTGCATAGGTAAATTTATAGAGAATACATAGAGATTCTGGAAATTCATCAAATGTATCACAATCAAATTATAATTAAATAAATAAATAGGAACATTCAGGATGAGAAAGGATGAAACGGAAACTCTGGTAGATCAGATGCCCTTTGAATGAATATTCAAACTGCACTCGATGTTTTGTAATATATTTCTACTCTAAACCCTAACGTCAAACCAACTTTATTCCAGCGTCTTTGGAGAATTTCTCTACGATGAGTCCTGCAACAACTTCAGGTCAGTACTTATGGCATTTCAAAATGTATAATTTGGTGATCATAAAACTTTATGACATTAGTCAAGGATTCAATATTTTTCTGGCAGCTCTTTCTAAATTAGATATTTAGTCTTCATATCAAAATGTATAAAGCATACATTTGGTTAGGAATAACATAGTTAATAATATTGCAAAGTTCATAGTGCCTAGTTATATATATAAGGATATGCATTTCCAATTCCAATGCTCCTTTCATATTTTAAATTCTATATATGTATGTATGCATATATGATGTGTGAGAGTGTGTTTGTGTGTGCGCATGTGTGTGATCTCAAAATATGGCTCTGATAATGCAGCCTTGGAAATGAAACCCTGACATTTGTAAGGTCATTATAAATGAGGGAAAGGAATTTAAAATATAATGAAATGATAACTTTCAAAATGTATCATACTCTTTGGAAAGGACAATCTAAAATTTAATGTTAAATTTGCTCTATTCCAGCATTTTCTCCACCCTATGTTTCTAACTACAATTGGTCACTACCTCTTCACTTTGTCTTATCAAGATCATACTGACTATCAAAAGAGTGCTTTGAGAAATTATCAATCATTTAAAAACTAACCTGAGTTATGTTAAAATGGAAAATCATTCTGTTGTAGAAAAATTGAAGTCAAAAGATTTGAACACTAATCCTGTCTGTCAACTACCAGAATCACTGGGCATTTCACCTTCTGAAAATCTGCTTCCCATAAATTGTAAATAATAAAATTTTCTAAATATTTTAGAAGTCATCACAAGTATTGAATTCATATAAAAATGATTTTAAAGTGTAAATTGTTATAAAACTATAACCACATTACTTTTAGTGTTATCCATAATCATGACCATTTTTATAATATTTGAAAAATCTATTTGTTTGAAGTATCTACTTGGACCAGGTACCATATATATATATATATATATATATATATATATATATATATATATATATATATATATATTACATCTTTATCGGTGTATAATTGCTTTTAAATGGTGTGTTAGTTTCTGCTTTATAACAAAGTGAATCAGTTATACATGTACATATATCCCCATATCTCTTCCCTCTTGCGTCTCCCTCCCTCCCACCCTCCCTATCCCACCCCTCTAGGTGGTCACAAAGCACCCAGCTGATCTCCCTGTGCTATGTGGCTGCTTCCCACTAGCTATCTATTTTACGTTTGGTAGTGTATATATGTACATGCCACTCTCTTGCAAACATTATCTCATTTAGTTCTCAGAATGATTCTGTAGAGACTAATATTTTTTCCACTTAAAAATACATAAGGAATAAAGAATGTGCCCAGAGCCACACAGCTATTAATTATCAAAGTCAGGAATTAAAAAGAATTCCTCTGGACTCCAAAGCCCATGGTCTAAGCATAACTCAAGCTCCTATTTCAAACAATAGCAGATTAATCTAGAACATTTTAGTCTACAGCCATTATGAAATTAATGAATTCTTATGTTTAGTTATTGATAATTGACAAACATCATCTTCATTATTTAAAAAGTAAGCACATCTAAAAACCTCTGCTGTACAGCTCTAAAAATCAATAAAAACATAATAGATTTATTTTCAGCTACAGATACAAATGATGTATTCTTAAGTTAATAAATATTAATAATTCATAGTAATTTTTAAAACTCTCAAGTAAAATATTAAACAGAAGGAATTCCTAATAATCAGTTTTTAAATGTAATTGATATTTTTATGTCATTTATTTTTACAGACAAGCTAACTACCAGCAGTCCTCTGGCAACTCCAGATCAGTTTTAATATTATTTCTCTTATTTTAAAACAACTTTTTGCTAATATTTCATTTTGACTCCTGAGAATTCTCTGATAACACAGCAGTTAACAGTACCCTTATTTAATAGATAAGAAAACTAGAGCATCAAAGTTTATACTTTTAGCCTAATATTTTACCAAAAATTAACAATATATTTGAGGCAATCAAGGCCTGGATTATCTGATCTCACTTCAGTCCTTCATTTATTAGAGCCATGGTTATTACCTTTTGCTAAGAACACCACCAATAGGATCAAAATGTCTGCCAGAAAGGATGTAAGTTTCATAGGATGTGAGGGAATTTTTTCTCTAATTATTCTCTCTGCATGCAAGGGAGACATGCTTGCTCTTTCTCTTAACACGGTATGGTTGCCAAACCAGTACCAAAGTTGCCTTGGATTCATTCATTCAGCAATTTTTCATTAAATGCCTACCTTGTGCCAACTCCTGATATGTAACTGTAATGTGAAAATTTTTCTGGATTCCTAGTAATTGTCTACTGTACCTTTGTCTATGTGCTGGTTAACCAAAATGTCTTCTCTGGTCCTAACTTAATCTTCATGTTAAGTGGTCTGGATGTGAACCTAATCTCTTTAGGTAAACTCCATAAAGGCAATAGTGTGTGGATCGTCAGCTCCAAAAATAATACTGCCATTTTTATGTTATTAGAATTTATATCAAATGTTATATACATACAAGGAGAGAACATTTGTGAAATTATAAATGATCTCTGAGTAACACAATAATTCTTGGATAAAATGGTTGGTGTGATGTTTGAAAAGCAGAATGATATACGAATCATTAATCAAAATGCTTTATGAAACAAGTTATCCCACCTCTAAACCTATAGAGGTCTTTTATGGTAGGATAAGCCTGCCTGGGGTTGTATGTAGGTGTTAACCATATAGTAGCACAACATATTGAAAAATAAACTGCTCTTCAGCCCATAGTCCCTTATCCAATGTAGAAAACTATTTATAGCCTCTAAAATCACCTTTCAACACACTTTCAAAAACTGATTTTAGGATCTATAGTGACTAATTCCTTTAATCTAAAATAAACTGAAAAAATAATTCTAATATATTTTGAGAAATTTATTTCTAAAACTTTAAAAGTCAGCAACAAATAGCTAAATTAGTGCTCTGTTTTCCATTTATCTGTCTGTTTACTGATTCACTGAGTGATTCAAATAACCCACAGTTATTGAGGACCTCTTAGGTATATAAAATGCTGTAAGAGAAATATGTGGAATGACTTAGTGGGGTAAAAAAATGTGTTAAAGCAAGAAATCCTTGGACTTAAGTTTTCCCCCTTACTCTCCTAAAGACAAACCCACCAAAATTATAAAAAGTGGCTGAACCATATGACCAATTCCTTGCAGGACTATGTCTTGTCCAAAACGTCCATAAGAAATTTGTTCACACCAAAAAGGTCCTTGATAATTTGGTCCTGTCCAAAATCATTTGGCATGGACCAAATATGCTCATGGACATTTTATATAGGACCAAATTTTAAGGACCTTTTGGAATGAACCAAATGTCTTATGGACCAAAATATCTCACAGGCCAAAGGTCTTGTGACATATTGGCCAGTATCAAAAGTTGGCTAACAGCCCAGTTTCTTCTGGTCAAAGGAGATGGAGAATGGGGAACAGAGAGCATGAGGGTAATACTCAACCCTTACTTTTCTCTCCTAGGGAGTGGAATAGAAATCTCCTTTCCTACATATAAACTATAAGAATGGGATCAGTACGTATTTAGTCCTATCTTTCACTCTTTATGTAAGCATTTGATAATCAAAATGAAGACCAAAAAGTAACATACAATTTTCAAACATTGAAAGTGTGTGGGTGAATCCACCATAACCATTTCCACCAATTACTGTACACATCACTTTTGATAAGCTACCTAGTCTTCTTGAACTTTGTATTTATTATCTGAAAGACAAAGATTTAAATATATATCTTAGAGTGGTCGTGAAGAAGAGAAATAATACAAATACAAATTAATGACTGGCATAAAGAGGGACACATGTTAGATCCTTTCTCCTTTCCCCCTTCAGACTTAGATCAAAAAAAAAAAGCAGCTGGATACTTTTTTAAAAACATTTTTCAAAAACTAAACTAAGGTTAAGACAAGATTACTGTATTCAGTAATGCTCATTTTAATCTGATCATTTATTTGACCAAAGAAACTCCATATCCAAAGCTTTCCTGTTATTAGAGACTGTACTAAATTACTTTACTCAATCCTCACAAAATTATAATAAGGTGAGCAGGTGGCAAAATATCACATTCCCTCTTTTACTGGATCCATGAGTCCCCAGTCATCCTTCCCATTTATTCCTCTCATATGTCAAGATACTATAAATCTATAGAAGGGAAAGAGACAATTAAACTTGAAAACCGCAGTTTCCAAGCAATAATTTATTATGAATATGCCTTTCAGGGATGTTAACTTTATTCTCATTTTTTATATGCCTGGAAGACAGAGTGTGAGAAAAATCAGCAAATGCATGCATCATATACCTGAGCGTTAGTAATATTATAAATTATGCCGCAGAGAATTTTTATATGATAGTTGGTACAAAGTCCATGAAGATTATGTTCTATTGCTCAACTGTCTTTGTTGCCAATTACTGTAAAGTTTTACTAACCCATTTGGAAGAGTAAAGGGAGAGATGGGAACTAAGGTTGAATTATACCGATTGATTTCTGGCTGCTACAGTGTGCCTGAGAGGGGCTCTTTTGGGCAATTGTTCATATGCTTGAAGGGTTTCTAGAATACAGCTTGTTCTAGTCTTTTGTTGCTTACTGTGTAGGCAATGATTGAGAAAAAAACAAAAGTTTCATTACCATGGGCTTTCTCAATCTCCAACAACATGCAATTTGCCACAATTCCATTATGTGGAGGGGTTTGGGGACTGAAGAAAAGGAACTGGCTGATTTGGTGAAGAACATAAAGTTGGGTCAAGAGAAGTTAAGGCAGAATTATACTCCTCAAATGAATTAATTACCCCAGGACAAAGACACAGGCACTGTAACCAACACCAAATGTATTTTGACTTTAAGTATTTTTTTCTCTGCATTTGAGAAAAAAGTATACATATATTGCTAAGCACTGTCCTCTAACTTAAGACATTCCTATGTACGTGATAACAGAATTAAAGTATCTTTCCACTATAATTTCATTTGAATTGACCAGTCATAGTCTTACTAAATAGATTAAATTTGTTCTTTTAAAGTAGATGAGAATTTCTGTAAGGTGATATCTCTTTTTCTAATACAGTACAATGAAATGAACTTGGTCCCACAATGCTCAGCACAGAGTCTGCACAAAGTAAGCACAAGAGATTCCTCACCCCAAATCACTGGACATTGATATGACTGTGAATCACTCTGAAGTAATCACATTTCAGTGTGTACTGACTCCTTCATAATACAAATATAAACAGTTACTTAAAACCTTCCATTTGCAGAATTCCAAATAATACTAATTTACTGGTGGGTTTTCATAATTTGCCAAAAAATTAATATCCAGAAGATAAAATACCATATAGATATAAAAATATGCCAATTTTTTCCCACTCAAGAAAACAGCAACTAATATTCAGACAATTTGAACAGCTTTTAATAAACAGAACCAATTATTATTCTCTTTGTGCACATTTCCTTAAATAGAATTTCTTAACTCCTTTGCTAAAAATTCCCTCTTGAGAAGTACTGTACAGATTTCCTAGAAAAGAAGAAATACTAGAGCAAAAATTAAGGAATGAAATGGTAAACTAAGTAGTACACAAATCAAAGGACTCTAGTTTTAAGAATGGAAGGTCATTTAAAAAAACTGGCATCTGGATAATTTCTGTAATAGTTAATGTGTTAACCAATGGTTTTGTGGGGAATTGAAATCATATATGTGTACAAAAGGAGATGAGACAGAGACAGCAGACTAGGTAAAAATAAAATCTGATAAAATCCCAAAACACACTTCCTTTATATAGCAAAACAATATTCATATTTTCCATATTGGTATTTATTTTTTAACATTTTTATTGGAGCATAATTGCCTTACAATGTTGTGTTAGTTTCTGCTGTATAACAAAGTGAATCAGATATATGTATACATATATACCCATATCTCCTCCCTCTTGTGTCTCCCTCCCACCCTCCCTATCCCACGCCCCTAGGTAGTCACAAAGCACCGAGCTGATCTCCCAGTGCTATGCGGCTGATTCCCACTAGCTATCTATTTTATGTTTGGTAGTGTATATATGTTCATGCTACTCTCTTACTTTGTCCCAGCTTACCCTTTCCCCTTCCCAGTATCTTCAAGTCCATTCTCTACGTCTGCGTCTTTATTCCTGTCCTGCCCCTATGTTCTTCAGTACCATTATTATTATTATTATTTAGATTGCATATACATGCATTAGCATACAGTATTTGTTTTTCTCTTTTTGACTTTCTTCACTCTGTATGACAGATTCTTAGTCCATCGACCTCACTACAAAGAACTCAATTTCATTTCCTTTTATGGCTGAGTAATATTCCATTATATATATGTGCCACATCTTCTTTATCCTTTCACCTGTCGATGGACATTCAGGTTGCTTCCATGTCCTGGCTATTGTGAATAGAGCTGCAATGAACACTGTGGTACTTGACTATTTTTGAACTATGGCTTTCTCAGGGTATATGCCCAAGAGTGAGATTGCTGGGTCGTATGACAGTTCTATTTTTAGTTTTTAAAGTGATGAAAGAGAAAAATCTGTTCTCCACAGTGGCTGTAACAATTTACACTCCCACCAACAGTGCAAGAGGGTCCCCATCTCATCACACCCTCTCCAGCATTTATTGTTTGTAGATTTTTTGATTATAGCCATTCTGACTGCTGTGAGGTGATACCTCATTGTAGTTTTGATTTGTATTTCTCTAATGATTAGTGATGTTGAGCATCCTTTCATGTGTTTGCTGGCAAACTATATATCTTCTTCGGAGAAATGTTTATTTAGGTTTTCTGCCCATTTTTGGACGGGGTTGTTTGTTTTTTGGATATTGAGTTGCATGAGCTGCTTGTAAATTTTGGAGATTAATCCTCTGTCAGTTGCTTCAATTGCAAATATTTTCTCCCATTCTGAGGGTTGTCTTTTCAGCTTGTTTATGGTTTCCTTTGCTCTGCAAAAGCTTTTAAGTTTCATTAGGTCCCATTTGTTTATTTTTGTTTTTATTTCCATTTCTCTAGGAGGAGGGTCAAAAAGGTTCTTGCTGTGATTTATATCATAGAATGTTCTGCCTATGATTTCCTCTAAGAGTTTGATAGTGTCTGGCCTTACATTTAGGTCTTTAATCCATTTTGAGTTTATTTTTGTGTACGGTGTTAGGGAGTGTTCTAATTTCATTCTTTTATGTGTACCTGTCCAGTTTTCCCAGCATCACTTATTGAAGAGGCTGTCTTTTCTCCATTGTATATTCTTGCCTCCTTTATCAAAGATAAGGTGACCATATGTGCGTGGGTTTATCTCTGGGCTTTCTATCCTGTTCCATTGATCTATATTTCTGTTTTCTTGCCAGTACCATATTGTCTTGATTACTGTAGCTTTGTAGTATAGTCTGAAGTCCAGGAGCCTGATTCTTCCAGCTTGGGTTTCCTTTCTCAAGATTGCTTTGGCTATTCATGGTCTTTTGTGTTTCCATATAAATTGTGAATTTTTTTTTGTTCTAGTTCTGTGGAAAATGGCATTGGTAGTTTGATAGTGATTGCATTGAATCTGTAGATTGCTTTGGGTAGTAGAGTCATTTTCACAAAGTTCATTCTTCCAACCCAAGAACATGGTATATCTCTCCATCTGTTTGTGTCATCTTTAATTTCTTTCATCAGTGTCTTGTATTTTTCTGCACACAGGTCTTTTGTCTCTTTAGGTAGGTTTATTTCTAGGTATTTTATTCTTTTTGTTGCAATGGTAAATGGGAGTGCTTCCTTAATTTCTCTTTCAGATTTTTCATCATTAGTGTATAGGAATGCAAGAGATTTCTGTGCATTCATCTTGTATCCTGCGACTTTACCAAATTCATTGATTAGCTCTCGTAGTTTTCTGGTAGCATCTTTAGGATTCTCTATGTATAGCATCATGTCATCTGCAAGCAGTGACAGTTTTACTTCTTTTCTGATTTGGATTCCTTTTATTTCTTTTTCTTCTCTGATTTCCGTGGCTAAAACCTCCAAAACTATAATAATATTGGTGAGAGTGGCAACCTTGTCTTGTTCCTGATCTTAGTGGAAATGCTTTCAGTTTTTCACCATTGAAAACAATGTTGGCTGTGGGTTTGTTATATATGGCCTTTATTATGTTGAGGTAAGTTCCCTTCATGCCTACTTTCTGGAGAGTTTTTATCATAAATGGGTGTTGAATTTTGTTGAAAGCGTTTTCTACATCTGTAGAGATGATCATATGGTTTTTCTCCTTCAGTTTATTAATCTGGTTTATCACATTGATTGATTTGTGTATAATGAAGAATCCTTGCATTCCTGGGATAAACCCAACCTGATCATGGTGTATGATCCTTTTAATATGCTGTTGGATTCTGTTTGCTAGTATTTTGTTGAGAATTTTTGCATCTATGTTCATCAGTGATATTGGCCTGTAGTTTTCTTTCTTTGTGACATCTTTATCTAGTTTTGATATCAGGTTGATGGTGGCCTTGTAGAATGAGTTTGGGAGTGTTCCTCCCTCTGCTATATTTTGGAAGAGTTCGAGAAGGATAGGTGTTAGCTCTTCTCTAAATATTTGATAGAATTCACCTGTGAAGCCATCTGGTCCTGGGCTTTTGTTTATTAGAAAATTTTTAATCACAGTCTCAATTTCAGTGCTTGTGATTGGTCTGTTTATATATTCTATTTCTTCTTGATTCAGTCTCAGGAGGTTGTGCTTTTCTAAGAATTTGTCCATTTCTTCCAGGTTGTCCATTTTATTGGCATATACTTCCTTGTAGTAATCTTTCGTGATCCTTTGTATTTTTGCAGTGTCAGTTGTTACTTCTCCTTTTCATTCTTAATTCTATTGATTTGAGTCTTCTCCCTTTCTTTCTTGATGAGTCTGGCTAATGGTTTATCAATTTTGTTTATCTTCTCAAAGATCCAGCTTTCAGTTTTATTGATCTTTGCTACTGTTTCCTTCATTTCTTTTTCATTTATTTCTGATCTGATCTTTATGGTTTCTTTCCTTCTGATAACTTTGGGGTTTTTTTTTTTTGTTCTTTCTCTAATTGCTTTAGGTGTAAGGTTAGGTTGTTTCTTTGAGATATTTCTTGTTTCTTGAGGTAGGATTGTATTGCTATAAACTTCCCTCTTAGAACTATTTTGCTGCATTCCATAGGTTTTGGGTCATCATGTTTTCATTGTCATTTGTTTCTAGGTATTCTTTGATTTCCTCTTTGACTTCTTCAGTGATCTCTTGTTTATTTAGTAGTGTATTGTTTAGTCTCCATGTGTTAGCATTTTTTGCAGATGTTTTCCTGTAATTGATATCTTGTCTGATAGTGTTGTGGTTGGAAAAGATACTTGATACAATTTCAATTTCCTTAAATCTATCAAAGCTTGATTTGTGACCCAAGATATGATCTATCCTGGAGAATGTTCCATGAGCACTTGAGAAGAAATTGTATAATGTTATTTTTGGATGGAATATCCTATAAATATCATTTAAGTCCATCTTGTTTAATTTATCATCTAAAGCTTGTGTTTCCTTATTTATTTTCATTTTGGATGATCTATTTGTGAAAGTGGAGTATTAATGTCCCCTATGATTATTGTATTACTGTTGATTTCCCCTTTCATGGTTGTTAGCATTTCCTGTATGTATTGAGGTGCTCCTATGTTGAGTGCATAAATATTTATAATTGTTATATCTTCTTCTCAGATTGATCCCTTGATCATTATGTAGTTTCCTTCTTGGTCTCTTGTAATAGTCTTTATTTTAAAGCCTATTTTGTCTGATATGAGAATGGTTACACCAGCTTTTTTTGATTTCCATTTGCATGGAATATCTTTTTCCACTCGCTCACTTTCAGTCTGTATGCGTCCCTAGGTCTGAAGTGGGTGTCTTGTAGACAGCATATATACAGGTCATGTTTTTGTATCCATTCAGCCAGTCTACGTCTTTTGATTGGAGCATTTAATCCATTTACATGTAAGGTAGTTATCGATATGTATGTTCCTGTTACTATTTTCTTAATTGTTTTGGGTTTGTTATTGTAGGTCTTTTCCTTCTTTTGTGTTTCCTGCCTAGAGAAGTTCCTTTAGCATTTGTTGTAAAGCTGGTTTGGTGGTGCTGAATTCTCTTAGCTTTTGCTTGTCTGTAAAGGTTTTAATTTTTCCATCAAATCTGAATGAGATCCTTGCTGGGTAGAGTAATCTTGGTTGTAGATTTTTCTCTTTCATCACTTTAAATATGTCCTGCCACTCCCTTCTGGCTTGCAGAGTTTCTCCTGAAAGTTCAGCTGTAACCTTATGGGGATTCCCTTATATGTTATTTCTTGTCTTTCACTTGCTGCTTTTAATATTTTTTCTTTGTATTTACTTTCTGATAGTTTGATTAATATGTGTCTTGGCATGTTTCCCCCTGGATTTATCCTGTAAAGGACTCTCTGCACTTCCTGGACTTGATTGACTATATCCTTTCCCAAACTAGGGAAGTTTTCAACTATAATCTCTTCAAATATTTTCTCAGTCCCTTTCTTTTTTCTTCC
The DNA here is from genome assembly GCF_963455315.2 of Globicephala melas. Taxonomy (NCBI): domain Eukaryota; kingdom Metazoa; phylum Chordata; class Mammalia; order Artiodactyla; family Delphinidae; genus Globicephala; species Globicephala melas. The sequence goes on from NC_083317.1 coordinate 25,285,327, forward strand.
TCTTCTGAGACCCCTATGATTTGAATGTTGGTGCATTTAATATTGTCCCAGAGGTCTCTAAGACTGTCCTCAATTATTTTCATTCTTTTTTCTTTATTCTGTTCTGCTGTAGTTATTTCCACGATTTTATCTTTCAGGTCATTTATCGGTTCTTCTGCCTCAGTTATTCTGCTATTGATTCCTTTTGGAGAATTTTAATTTTCATTTATTGTGTTTTTCATCACTGTTTGTTTGCTCTTTAATTCTTCTAGGTCTTTATTAAACATTTCTTGTATTTTCTCTATTCTATTTCCACGATTTTGGATCACCTTTACTATCATTACTCTGAGTTGTTTTTCAGGTAGACTGCCTATTTCCTCTTCATTTGTTTGGTCTGGTGGGTTTTTACCTTGCCCCTTCATTTGCTGTGTGTTTTTCTGTCTTCTCATTTTGCTTAACTTACTGTGCTTGCGGTCTCCTTTTAGTAGCCTGCAGGTTCATAGTTCCTGTTGTTTTTGGTGTCTGCCCCAGTGGCTAAGGTTGATTCAATGGGTTGGGTAGGTTTCCTGGTGGAGGGGACTGGCACCTGTGTTCTGGTGGATGAGGCTGGATCTTGTCCTTCTGGTGGGCAGGACCATGTCTGGTGATGTGTTTTGTGGTGTCTGTGACCTTATTATGATTTTAGGCAGCCTCTCTGCTAATGCGTGTGATTGTGTTCCTGTATTGCTAGTTGTTTGGCATAGGGTGTCCAGCACTGTAGCTTGCTGGTCGTTGAGTGGAGCTGGGTCTTAGCATTGAGCAGGAGATCTCTGGGAGAGCTTTCACCATTTTATATTATGTGGAACCAGGAGGCCTCTGATGGACCAATGTCCTGAACTTGGCTCTCCCACCTCAGAGGCACTGGCCCGACACACGGCCAGAGCACCAAGACCCTGTCAGCCACACGGCTCAGAAGAAAAGGGAGAAAAAAAGAAAAAATAAAATAAAATAAAGTTATTAAAATAAAAAAAGTTGTTAAAATAAAAAAAATTAAAAGTAATAAAAATAAAGGAAAGAAAGAAAGAAGAGAGCAATCAAACCAAAAAACAAATCCACTAATGATAACAAGCATTAAAGATTATACTAAAAACACAACAATATATGGACAGACAGAACCCTAGGATAAATGGTACAAGCAAAGCTACACAGACAAAATCACCCAAAGAAGCATACACATACACACTCACAAAATGAGAAAAAAGAAATATATATATATATATGTAGAGAGCTACCAAATCAATAAACAAATCTACCAATGATAATAAACTCTAAATACTAACCTAAGATAAACATAAAACCAGAAATCAATTAAATGCAGAAAGCAAACCCTAAGTCTACAGTTGCTCCCAAAGTCCACTGCCTCAATTTTGGGATGATTCGTTGTCTATTTAGGTATTCCACAGATGCAGGGTACCTCACGTTGATTGTGGAGGTTTAATCCGCTGCTCCTGAGGCTGCTGGGAGAGATTTCCCTTTCTCTTCTTTGTTCACACAACTCCCGGGGTTCAGCTTTGGATCTGGAACCCCTCTGCGTGTAGGTCGCCTGAGGGCGTCTGTTCTTCCCTTAGACTGGACGGGGTTAAAGGAGCAGCTGATTCGGGGGCTCTGGCTCACTCAGGCCGGGGGGAGGGAGGGGCACGGAGTGCAGGTCGAGCCTGCGGAGGCAGAGGCCGGTGTGACGTTGCACCCGCCTGAGGCGCGCCATGTGTTCTCCTGGGCAAGTTGTCCCTGGATCACGGGACACTGGCAGTGGCGGGCGGCAGAGGCTCCCGGGAGGGGAGGTGGGGATAGTGACCTGTGCTCGCACACAGGTTTCTTGGTAGCGGCAGCAGCAGCCTTAGCGTCTCCTGCCCGTCTCTGGGGTCTGCTCTGATAGCCGCAGCTCGTGCCCGTCTCTGGAGCTCCTTTAAGCGGCGCTCTCAATCCCCTCTCCTCGCGCACCAGGAAACAAAGAGGCAAGAAAAAGTCTCTTGCCTCTTCGGCAGGTCCAGACTTTTCCCGGACTCCCTCCCGGCTAGCTGTGGCGCACTAACCCCTTTTGGCTGTGTTCACGCAGCCAATCCCAGTCCTCTCTCTGAGGTCTGACCTCCGAAGCCTGAGCCTCAGTTCCCAGCCCCACCCGCCCCGGCGGGTGAGCAGACAAGCCTCTCGGGCTGGTGAGTGCCGGTCGGCACTGATCCTCTGTGCGGGAATCTCTCTGCTTTGCCGTCTGCACCCCTATTGCTGTGCTCTCCTCGGTGTCTCTGATGCTTCCACCCTGCCCACCCATCATCTCCGCCTGCAAAGGGGCTTCCTAGTGTGTGGAAACCTTTCCTCCTTCACAGCTCCCTCCCACTGGTGCAGGTCCTGTCCCGATCCTTTTGTCTCTGTTTTTTTCTTTTTTCTTTTGCCCTACCCAAGTACGTGGGGAGTTTCCTGCCTTTTGGGAGGTCTGAGGTCTTCTGCCAGCGTTCAGTAGGTGTTCTGAAGGAGCTGTTCCACTTGTAGATGTATTTCTGATGTGTTTGTGGGGAGGAAGGTGATCTCCATATCCTACTCCTCCGCCATCTTGAAGGTCTCCCCCCCATGTTGGTTTTGATATGAGGAACTTCTCTTTATTCATGGACCAAGACAGCTGAAGTGTGTTTATATACCAGAATGTGAAGATAGAGTACAATCTTGACATAATATAATATTTCCACCTTCAAATCAAAATATTTCAAACTAGAGTTATTTTCTAATCCCACCAGCTGTTTTTCTTATAATCACTAACATGACTAATGACCGTTGGTAATTCAACTGGCCACTCCAAAAGTGGACTTACCATCCTTAGCATCCCCTTAGCCACCGCTCTCTGATCAGGGGCACATCTGGTCACTAAAGCTCATCAATTCTACTTATAAAATAGCGGTTGGAATATGCCCTATCTCTTGTGCAAGTGCAAGAGTTGAGTTCCAACCCTCATCAACTTTCACCTTGACCATTGAAACAGTTTCTCAATTGGTCTGCTCTGAAGAGATTCTCCACTTGGTCCTGGAATTGTCTTTATGGAACATGGACTGGTCATATCACATATATATGTAAACACTTTCAATGCCATTGCTTATAGAAAAATACTTTAATATGTTAAAAGATTTTTAAAAAGTCCCCCAGAATTTGGCACTAAACTCCCTTCCTGCCATAGCTTCAATTAACATCCCAACATCTAGATAGAGTCCTCTGTTCTGCATATATTAATATGCTCTTGTCATATCACTATGTATACATTTCACATACCTCTCTTCCTTGTGTATTTCTAAGCATCCTTCAAAATTTAGTTTATGTGAAGATGCTTTCAATCCCTGCCTCAGAAGGAAAATAATCCATTGTGTAGCCCAGTCTTTGATGTCCTCATATCACTTTTTTCTACATCATTTAAAAAATTTATTAGTTAATGAACCAGTCTCCAACTAAACTCCAAGCTCCATGAGAATAGCCTCTGCCTTACTCATCCTTTTATCTCTATCCCTTAAAAATCCATGACACAAAGTAGAAATAAATACTTGTAGAGTGAATGAATGATCATTAATGAAATCAAAAGATCCCAAGGGGTGTCACTTGCCAGTGTGGTTTTGAAATTCACTCTATAAAGTTCAATAAGCAACAGACAAAATATGAAACATCAGGAAGTGAAGTTCCCATGAGAAGCATTAGATTAGACAAAATTATAATTTTCCTAGTTATATCCCCAAATCTATTCTTATAGATGCTGAACACTTAGAATTCTATTAACAACTGTTAAAATGAGACTTAGAATTTCTAGAATAATGCCCTTTTTTCTCATTTATTTATTTATCAAGCATTTATGGAATACTATCAACACTATACCTTTCATGGATTAGGGACTCAACAATTAAGGACTCTCTTGATGAGTATCTCATATATATCTCATAATATGCATATGTGTTTATTCAATACAATTTTTATCAATTATTATTCTCTTAAGTGGGAGTATTTTGTCATTTGGGAATGGCTCTGGTTTTTATCCTTTCCTATTTTAGATGTTAGGTGATCCTTGAATTTCCCAATGGTTTATATCCACATTAATTACAGACAATTACAAAAGTCCAATTTAGTTGTATATATACTCAGCAACCCTGTCCATAATGTTCCTAATTAAGTATTACCTTAGCAGATTTATTGACAGAAGCACTTTTCTTTCTCCAATTAATTTCTTGGAGTATAAGGAGAAATTTCAGAATCAAATATATGTTTAAAACCCAGCAGATGGCAGTGTAATGCTGGTTTTAAGATTAAGAACAATAACAAAAAATGTTATTGAGCTTAAAGATTTTCCAAAAACTTTAAACTGTCATTGTTATTCTAATCATAGACAAAAAATATTCAAATTCTCACATTGCTTAGAAAATAAAAACATATGTGTTTATCTAGTGGGCATACAAATATATTTTTAGAATTGCACCTAAAATTTCCAAGTCAATTTCTAGAAGTAAAATGTGTTTCTCAGTCCATCTCTATATCTAGAAATGTGGAAGAGGAGAAGGGGAAGGACAGGACAGGCTGAGAGGTACAAATTGATCAGATCATGGCCAGAGTATGGCATGGAGTCCTTCAGGGCCATGTTTGCACCTTTCCCCCTAAGAACCTCTGATTCAAGAAGTGAGGAGATATTGAACAGAAATAACCTTTGGGTTCCTCATGCTCAATGCGCTGGGAATTTTAAGTGTTTTATTTTACTATAAAATAGCTTTCTTTGACAAATTTTACTCTGCAGGATACAAACCTTGACTTCAGCCACTATATTTTCAAATGATAAGTTTATAAGTAAATGAAGTGGCTACTAGATACTGCAGATGATGTGATACATATTCCAATAAATTGTCCCACATTACACATTACAATCCTAGGAGGTGTAAATATTGGTGACTAAATGTCCAAACTGTAGTACTGATTTGTGGAGGTTAAAAATCAACAAAATAAACATCATATTTGACATCTATGAAGAAATATGTATCATTTCTTCAAAATTTAAAACTCTAAGATTTTACAAATGATCAATTAATTAAATGAAATAAATATTTCTTTTGGAAATTGAAATACATGCTTATAAGTAAGCACATACTTACCTAAATGACAAAAAATACATGATAACTATCCAGATATTGTACATATCTCATTAGTTGGAAATTAAATCTACTATGTGGGAAACTTATAAATCCAATCTTTTTTTAAAAGGACATGTCTCAGTAGAGTGCCCACCTGATTCAAGGCTGTGTGCTGATGCTCTAAATTGTATAGCAATTGATTTATTTTGTGATGGAGAATTGAACTGTCCAGATGGCTCTGATGAAGACAATAAAATTTGTGGTAAGTGATGACCTTCCCTCCCTCTTCCCCCTTCTTTTCCATCCTCCCTCACTATGTACTCACACACATACACACACACCCCTCAAGTACCAAAAACTACTGGAGAATGATATATCCCAATAGCCATGTTTATAATTTAATACAAAACTCCAGAAAATAATTATATTAATATTTCCTAAACTTTATCACATGACATTAAGCATATTAATTAAACAGAATTCCATTCGACAAGTGTAGAAAGAATGCTGTAGTTAATGTCTGGGGGAGGAGATTGGCATTATTTTTCATCCCATATTAAGCTACTACAAACTATTATGAATTTGAACACTTTTTCACCGTCTTATCATAATATTGGTCATTTTATTTTTGCTATTTTAACAGTTTCTAACTCAGTAATCACCATCCCTTAATTTTTATTGTTGCCTTTATTCACCTTTTGGCAAAGAAACAAAAGATATCTTAAAAACTGTACTGAGTTGTAGTTCTGTGAACAAGGGAAATCAGCTACAAATAAGATCTTCATGTTTGATCAATAAAATATCTGTGTTTTTTTTGGAAATTTTGGCATTTGTTTTGAGTGCTAATAATTTTTAAAATCACTATTATTATTATTATTTAACACTTAAGTAGTACTTACTAAATGCCAAACATGGCTCTAAGTGATATAAACATATTTCTTCTTTGGCTTATTTCTTCATTTTATCACTGGGTAATATACACATGAAAGATTAACACATAAATGTACATACAGATTGGTAAGGAATGTGAGGAACTATCTGAACAATTCTAATCTATAATTTGTTCTTGAAAAATTAAACAGCAGGAATTGAACAAATTTTTGGTGTGGTTTACAATCAGTTTAAAAATTGACCATGAGTACCATTAGTTCCTGAAATGTGAAAAGGCTTTAATTACAATTTGCTACAATTTGTTCTTCTATTATTTGTTACACTTTGCTCTTCTTGCTTGATTTTAATTGAAGATGAATGCTCCATTACCAACCGAAGTTTAAAAAATTACCTATACCCTCAGTATATACTTGAAAAGACAGGCAGTTGTTCTGTTTCCCAGAACCAACTCAAAAACTGGCAACTTGACTGAAGAGTCTTCTACTAAGCAATCCTAATTCAAATGTTCTTGGATAAAATTCAAACTTCAGAGTTTAACTACATACTTTGAAGTGCACTCAGAGCATATTGGAAGAAAGTGTAGGCTACAGAATATTTTTTAATCTATTTTATATAACTAAGTTACTCGAAAAAGAAAACAACATCCTATTTTGCTATGGTTTTCAGGCAGTTTTCAAAACCTTTTCACAGAGAATGTGATGCAAGTGTGCCATCATGAGGTAATAAAGGTGATGCTGATTTATATTTCAAAAATAATGTGTATCAAAGTGAGACACATACCTTTAAGCCTGTATAATGATGATCGATAACTTTAAATGGGAAAAATATATAAGATGAATAATCAGAAAATGAACCACACCTATTATGTGCTCTTTACTGTCATGGAGTTTATAATTTTCATAAAAAAATAGTATCCATGCATATCAAAAAATAACCATAGAAATATCCTATATGTGGCAACTTGTCCTAAAACAAGTTATAAGGCCATGAATTATTTTTCTTAGTCATTCTAAACTCATGACGTGAACCTCACTATTAGAACTGAATTCTCTAAATTTGCCTGAAAAACATAATCAAACTGCATTATTATTTTTCAATATCATGGAGGTTTTATGTTAATTTAAACAGTATCAATTCACCATCCATGTCACTAACTTTCTTAAGCCTCTGAATCCTCGTTTGCCACTTTTACTTGATTCTCGTCTTTATTTGTGTTTTAAAGTTAGCATTATATCTATTTTTGAAAAACAATTTAAAGTTGTTGTGGGAAAAGTGGACAAATCAATTACTCTATCCATCTAGGATTTTTCAAGCATATATAAGTTGTTTTATTTATTATTTAATCATGAATGATTGTGAGTTCTTCACCTCAGCACCACCTCAAACTTCTATAGCATAATTTCTACATGAAAGCCCTGTCCATCAATCTATGTTCACTGAAAGATTATTTTAAGAGAATTCTCTATGTGAAACTGACCTTTGCTCTCTTTTTTCTCCTCCAGCTGTGAGCTCTAATTCTAGTTTGTGTTATTAATAGAGTCATAATAATGTTAACTTGCTAAACAGCTTCTTTTACAGTCTTTAGTTATTTAGGTTTTCACAACTTATAGCTGACTATAGCAGAACCAAGATTTCTTTAAATTGTTTTTTTCTTCTGATGAAAATTGCATCAGCAGGAAAGTTCACTTTTTAGCTGACCTATGAGAAGAAGAGATGCTGACTCAAACAGCCTTTAGGACAATGTTCAGGCCTGTTTGGAAGTTGGCAAGTGTCTCCATAGATTGTTTGCATGCACAATGTATGTGCATGCCTTATACGTATGTGCACAATAGATGGGCAGAGATCATGTTTGATTTATGTTCCTAGAGAATTCAAAACCCTGAGAAAACACACAACTAATAAACATTGAGCCAGCAGAAGGAGCTGGGTCCTAAGAACACACCTATATGAATTCCATTCCATTACAGGAAATTTCAGATAGTGCAATAGAATGGCTGATATTATTTGGCAGGCTCATTGATCTCTCACTGAGAATTTTTTTTTGATGCTACACTTAAAAGAACTTCGTAGTCAAAAATTATAATCCTGAATACCCAGTAATCCTACTCAGCCATGGCTGGGTTATATCTGTTTTGCCAAAAGTCTGTCCTGCTTCATGACATGTAACATTAGGTTCTCCAGAAATATCCTGAAATTAAATGAAAGAATGTACGAGAAAGTCCCTAGCACAAGCCTAT